>NW_003852483.1:164640-174236 GCF_000181295.1 Otolemur garnettii
AAAAAAAAAAAAGAAAATAGTACTGTAGGGCTGGGTGCAATGGCTCACACCTGTAATCATAGCACTCTGGGAGGCCAAGGCGGATTGATTGCTTGAGCTCAGGAGTTTAAGACCAGCCTGATCCAGAACAAGACCCTGTCTCTAAAAATAGCTGGGTGTGTGGTGGTCACCTGTAGTCCCAGCGACTTGAGAGGCTGAGGCAAGAGAATCACATGAGCCCTAGAGTTTGAGGTTGCTATGAGCTATGATGCCATGGCACTCTACCAAGGAGACAAAAATGAAACTGTTTCAAAAAAGAAAAGAAATTAGTGTAATTTTAGCAAGCCTGCTCTTAATACCCAAAATTTTATTTTTGCCATAAAATTATATATATATATATAGAGAGAGAGAGAGATAGTCTCTATTGCCCTTAGTAGAGTGTCATGGCATTGTAGCTCACCGCATCCTCAGACTCTTGGGTTTGAGCAGTCCTCTTGCCTCAGCTTCCCTAGTAGCTGAGACTACAGACACGCACCACCATACCCAGCTTATTTTTCTACTTAGTAGAACTGGGGTCTTGCTTTTTGCTCAGGCTGGTAGCCATAAATTTTTGCTATGGCTAATGATTTCTATTTTTGTTTCAGTTCTGTTATTTCTAGTATCCTTTACATTCTTCTATTTTCTGCTAATTTTATTGTTTGTATAAATAAAGGCAAATGGCAATGTGAATATTGCTATGTGGATGAAAGCGCCAATGTGCCTGCCCTGTGAACTGTTGGCAGATTGTGAATGTTATAAAATAAATAATTGATTAGCAAGAAAAATTAAGAGGTTGAGCAAAGGAGTTGGGGAAAATGATTTGTTTTTCAAAGCATACAGTTATTGAAATAATGTGAACCTAAAAAGGTATCTAATCTTTTAAAGTTTTTTTGTAATTTTTTTTTCTTAACATTGGGTTAACCTCTTTTTTTTTTTTTTTTTGAGACAAAGTCTCACTTTGTCGCCCTTCGTAGAGTTCTGTGGCTTCACAGCTCACAGCAACCTCCAACTCCTGGACTTAGGTGAGTCTCTTGCCTCAGCCTCTCGAGTAGCTGGGACTACAGGCACCTGCCACAATGCCTGGCTATTTTTTTGTTGCAGTTTGGCCGGGGCCGGGTTTGAACCTGCCACCCTTGGTGTATGGTGCCAGTGCCCTACACACTGAGCCACAGGCACTTGCTGGGTTAACCTCAAGAAAAACCTGGTGTTAAGATGAACACAGTTGTTCACACCTGTAATCCCAGCACTTTGGGAAGCCAGAGTGGAGGATTACCAGCTGAGCGTAGGAGTTCGAGGCTGAAGTGAGTTGTGATCGGGCCACTGTACTCCATCCAGCCTTCCAGCCTGTGCAACAGAGCAGGACTCTGTCTCTACTATTAAAAAAAAAAAAAGAAGAAGATTGGCACTTCTATTCACTGTTCGTGGAGGTGTATAAATTAGAACAAGCTGCTGCTTGCGTATCATGCTAGTTATGTGGGAGGGTTTTTTCCCTAAGCCTTGAAGAATGTGCATGATTTTTCTTCTGGAAATGCCATTTCTAGAAAGATGTCCTAAGATGATAACTACCTGTGCACAAAAAAGAATTACCAGGATGTTCATTTTTATTAGCATCTTTTGAAATTTCTAACCATAAGTATTCATTAGGTCAATGATGGTGTAGCCTTGTGGTTCAGTTAAAGAACATGGAAAGATGTTGACAGTACATTAAGTGAAAATATAGAATATTTTGTGAGCTCTGAGTTCAAGATTACAGGTGTATAGTGCCATTTTTGTAAGCAGAGTACTTGTTTGTACATAGCAAAATGCCAGAGGATATCTGATGTTAGTATATAAAATGAATGCTAACTCAAGGTACTATAATAGTGAGTGGCTTTTATTTTCTTTTTGTTTATTTATATTTTGCTTTGTATCATTGTTTTTGTGGAGAAGCAAGCTCTGTATTCCCTAACTAAAAAGCAGCATATTTGCATCAAACTCTGCCCTCCCTGCAAACAAAGCCACTTCACAAGAAGGATAGACCTTAGGCAGGCCTGGGTCTGCCTGACTTGGTTAAGAACTTATTTCCAGGTTGGGCTAGGTGGCTCACACCTGTAATCCCAGAACTCTGGAGGCTGAGGTGGGTAGATTGCTTGAGCTCACAAGTTCGAGACCAGCCTGAGCAAGAGCAAGACCCAGTCTCTAAAATAGTGTGAGCAGTGATGCCATGGCACTCTACCAAGGGTGACAAACTGAGACTTTGTCTCAAAAAACAACAAGAAGTCTGGGAGCAGTGGCTCATGCCTGTAATCCTGACATTCTGGGAGGCTGAGGCGGATGGATTGCGTGAGCTCAAGAGTTCAAGATCAGCCTGAGCCAGAGCAAGACCTCATCTCTAAAAATAGCCAGGCATTGTGGCAGGCGCCCATAGTACCAGCTAGTTGGGAGGCTGAAGCAAGAGAATCAGTTAAGCCCAAGAGTTTGAGGTTGCTGTGAGTCAAGATGCCATAGCACTCTACTGAGGGCAACAAACTGATACTTTGTCTCAAAAACAAAAACTTACTTCATTTGCCTCCTAATTCCACAGCCATTTGGTGAGAGCAGGACCTCTGCTACCTGAGGGTAGGGGAGAGATCTGCCTTGATGCAATGGCATTCCTATTGCTGCATTATGCAGTGTTCCTAAGTTGATAGGTGCCGTGGGTGTTTAAAGTGTCCACTTATATAGTGCTCAGGGCTTATACAAATGAAGATTATTGCTTCTGGAAAATGCATATTATTGATCTCATGCTGTAAATGATTCTCTGTTCAGGGCGTAAACCAGAAGAAGAGGGTGTGGAAGATAACGGGCTTGAGGAAAATTCTGGGGATGGACAGGTATGTGCATCCTTGCAAGTGAATCAGATTGGTGGTCTGATGATGGTCACAGTCACATGATGGTTTGGTTTTGTTTTGTCACAGGAGGATGTTGAAACCAGTCTGGATAACTTGCATGATATGGATATAATAGATATCAGTGTATTGGATGAAGCAGAAATTGATAATGGAAGTATTGCAGATTGTGTAGAGGATGATGATGCTGAAAATCTCCCAGAGTCCCCAGCTGATAGAGAGCTAGTCCAGGAAGAAATGAAAGAGCTTCCAGAGCAACTTCAAGAACATGCTGTAGGTAACTTGTGAATGTCTCTAGAATGTACCTTTAATGTGTCAATTCCATAAATATCATAATAGATGATAGTTTTATATTTAGAATTAAGTTCTTTTAATACCAGTTCAGTAGAATATGGTTTATCCATTTACATGTACATTTGGGACAATTTTGAAAATACTTAGCTCTTGAAAAGTAGTGTCTTGCCTCGGCACCTATGGCTCAAGCGGCTAAGGTGCCAGCCACATACACCTAAGGTGGTGGGTTCGAATCCCCCCCGCGCCCTCCCAACAACAATGATGGCTGCAACCAAAAAATGGCCAGGCGTTGTGGCCTGTAGTCCCAGCTACTTGGGAGGCTGAGCCAGGAGACTTGCTTGAGCCCAGGAGTTGGAGGTTGCTGTGAGCATGATGCCATGGCACTCTACCCAGGGGGGTAGCTTGAGGCTCCGTCTCAAAAAAAAAAAAAAGAAAAGTAGTGTCTTGTACCTAAGTGCGTACTGTTTGTAGGAAACAGCATGAAACATTGAGGACAATATTCAAAATCTTCCTGTTTGAGGAAGTTGATCTGTAGTGTTACTGCTTAGATGCTTTGAAAATATTAAAATTAGAAGTGGTTGTAAGTTGTTTTTTTCCTGTGAAGTACTAATTGGTACTTTCCTAATAGTTAAACCTTTAATACTAACTTTGACATTGTTTTTTAAGCCCTAGCTTTTTTTCCCTGTTAGGAATATATCATGTTATAAATCATAGTGGGTATTATTCATTGACTTCTACCTACTAGGCATTAGTTATTATGTCCTTTAATCCTTTTAACAAGAATATGAAATATAGATGCTTCTGTTACCCTGTTTTTTGAGTTGAAACTGGAAAATAAAAAAAGGTAAGAAATCTCTCCAGGTAGCATACAGCTCATGATAGAGTCAGAAATAAGACCAGACTAATTTCAGAGTCCATAATGTAACTTGTATGCTATCTTGTCTTGGTGCCATTAATTTCTTAATAAATTACTTCATTTTCATGAGGATTAACATTATGAGGCAGGAAAGGCTATGAAAATTAGAGGCCATGAGGTGTCCCTACATCCCTTTATGCATTGCTTTATGGGAGAGGTCTTTTCGTGGTAGTCTTCAGATCTGCCATGAGTGCTTCTCTAGCACTTTTGGGGGAAGGAAGTCCTGCCAATTCATTTCTGTTATTCCTCAAAATATTTTTATATTTCCTCTTGGAAGTGATTCTGAGTATCCTTAGAGGTAGTAGATTGTTGTCTTTGAGTTAGGATTTTAGTTTTGAGAAGTGGCTGAGAGTATTCTAATGCAAATTGAGTGTATAGTTTTATTTTTTGGTGAGTCTCATTGGCCAGCTTCCTAAAAAGGAGTAGCAGAAGTGCTTGTGTAGTGGCAGGAATTACATATTCTTCCTAACTGGCTGTATTTTCTTAAGGCTGTTTTTTTTGTTTGGGGTTTTGGGGTTTTTTGCCTCCTAATTAGGAAATAATGTATACTACAAGGAAAGCTAGAACCATCCTAAATGTCTGGAAGCAGTATACTTTAAGAGTTGAGGGTGGGCTCTGCGCCTGTGGCTCAAGCGACTAAGGCGCCAGCCACATACACCTAAGGTGGTGGGTTTGAATCCCCAGCCCAGGCCCGCCAAACAACAATGATGGCTACAACCAAAAAATGGCCAGGCGTGGCGGGCACCTGTAGTCCCAGCTACTTGGGAGGCTGAGGCAGGAGACTCGCTTGAGCCCAGGAGTTGGAGGTTGCTGTGAGCGTGATGCCATGGCACTCTACCCAGGGGGACAGCTTGAGGCTCCATCTCAAAAAAAAAAAAAAAAGAGTTGAGGGTGTAGACTCTGCAGGTCTGCCACTTGCTGTGTGACCTTTAGCAAGTTACTTAGTGTCTCTGGTCCTCAATTCTAAAGGTTTTGGGAGGATTAAATGGATGGATGTTTATCACAAACTTAGGGCAAAAATCAGCTATCTGCCTACTTTTGTAAATAAAATTTTTTATTGGTTTAAATGTTAGTTAACACCCACTATAACTATTGTCTATGGTTGCTTTCACATTATAGTGGCAGAGATGAGTAGTTGTAACACTAACTATATGTCCTACAGAGCCTAAAATATTTACTGTGGAACCCTAACAGAAGTTTGCTGACCCTTGGCTTAGAGCAGTGCCTAACATATAGTAAGAATTAGTATGAATTTTAGAATTTTCATAGAATTACTAATGAAATTTATTAGCTACCAGCAGTATAGTTAATATACTGCTATATAACTGTCAAAATGAACTAAGTAGATTTATGTGAACTAACATGATCTCCAAAAGAGAAGTGAAAATAAGATAGGGCTCAGAATAATGTGCTGCCTCTCATGCAGACAGAAATGTAGGTGGTCTCTGATGCACACACACATATCTGGTGACAATCGTGTTGCATTATGAGAAGGAAGGAGTGGTAGGGGGTGGTTTTCAATGAATAGGCATTGTACCTTGTGAAGTCTTTTGATTATTTGCACGTCTTTCCCAGTCAGTGAAAATCAAGTAAAATTGATAGTAATACATGCTCATTATGAAATATTTGAAAAACATTTCCCCTAAAAATATACTAATTTTCAGGCCTGTATATATGACGACCAATATTTGAGTCAAAAAGCATCTAAACCCCTTCTCTGTCTTTGGGGAACCCCTCACCTTATTAGGCAGGGCCCACCTCTGAGAATACAAGCTCAGCATACAGTTTTTTTCCCCTAGATGTGGGGCGTAGGTGGGTCATAGATTTTGCCTTTGTCATGCTCCTGTCCTCACATTCAGGTCTAAAAGTCCACTAGGAGGCAGGGAGGGTTCTCAGAGATAGAGACAACTGTTCCAAGCTTGGAGGCAGCAGTCCCTATATCAGTGTCATCAGGCTTGGGTAATCAGTGGTAGCTGAAGAGTCTATGTAATTTCCAATTGGATGTCTTTTCTGTTTAACTTTTTTCTTTGTCTAGCTTGTGTTTTAAAACCTACATTGATATATTTTCAGTGGGTTTCGCTCTTGTTAGCAGATAGGCTTTTACATGCAGTATTTCTTTTAGTCTAGCTAGAATCATACTATAATCCTGGTTTTTTGTTTTTTACAGTATTTTGAGTTGCTGTCTTAATTGTAATGTTTTAGCACATTGTGTTCTAAATTTTGTTGTAAATTATTTTCATGGCTATTGAGTTTTCATTTTATAGATACACTGTTATGTTATTATTGATATAATAAATTCTCCGTTTATTTTACAGGTGGAGGACAAAGAAACTATAAACAATTTAGATACTTCATCATCTGACTTCACTATATTACAGGTAAATTCTTGTAGGTCTCAATTTTATAATAGAATTGAAGGTTAGACCACAGTTTCTGGAAACCACTTTAGACATTGTGTGGCAGTTCCTCATTATAAAGTTTATTTACTTTGTTAGAATCTTTAGGAGAGGTTTTTGCTCTCACTTTCCTCCCAGATAAAACTGTTGCCAAGGACTTATCTCTTGGCTTTCACTAGTTGCCTCCAAGTACTATGGCTTACTAGCAACTGGTGGAAGGGCATATTTTGTGATATCCTTGTTCTTTTCATTGCTAGAGAAAGGCCACCTGTCTGAATGACTTTAGATGGTTTCCCCCACATAAAGATGGTTTGGTTGAGACATGAGGGGAACCCATCCCTAGGAAGGATTAGATGTGAAAAAATGAGATGAGAGCTAACTTTCAGGTATGATTTCTGTAAATGTGAATCTTGAGTTCCTTTTCATTATTTTGCCAACCTACATAAATTTAAATTGTTGGATTATATTTATCCAGATAGCTATCTAATTTCCAATAGAAATTTTTATGGGAAATGAAAATGCAGTTAACTTTTGCCTTGTTTCTGTTTTTAAATAATCTCACCTGTGCTGTGCTAATTAGAAATCACCTTTCAGATAAGATCTCCTTTTGCTTCTGCCAGGCCAGGGGCAAGGGAGATATTGGAAAGCCAGAACTCCAGCCTTGAGGGTGCAAACCTGGAAAAAACTTGGTGAAGCCCAGTTCACCTTTAGAGCTGATGTTCCTCCAACTGTGAAGTGACACAACCGTTCTTCACTCAGAAAGGAGAGGAGGAGCCGGATCTTGTCATTTTCTTTAGTGTCTTTCTAGTCACTGTTAAAATAGAAAATATATGAGTTCCTCTCAGAGATAAATTGAAATATATTCATTTCTCTCTAGAGAAGGTTAAGGGAAATAATTATGCTGCCCAGATGGATCATTTGCTTTAGTTGTAGGGTCTTAATTTCCAGCATGGAGTGGGGTACGTGCAAAAAATATAGGCTAAAAATAGTTGAAACTGGATGAAAGTGATGGCACACACCTATAATCCTAGTACTTTGGGAGGCTGAGGCTGGTAGATTCCTTGAGATCAAGAGTTCCAGACCAGCCTGAGCAAGAATGAGACCCCATCTCTACTAAAAATGGAAAAACTAGCAGGTTATTATGGCTGGTGCCTGTGGTCCCAGCTACTCGGGAGGCAAGAGAGTAGCTGAGGCAAGAGAATTGCTTGAACCTAAGAGTTTTGAGGTTGGTTTGAGCTATGACACCATGGCACTGTACCCAGGGCAACAGAGTGAAACTGTCCAAAAAAGAAATTGAAACCATGAGGAAGGCTCGGTGCTCATGGCTCAAGTGGCTAAGGCGCCAGCCACATACACCTAAGGTGGCGGGTTCGAATCCAGCCAGGACCCGCCAAACAACAATGGCGGCTGCAACCAAAGAAATAGCCAGGCGTTGTGGCGGGCGCCTGTGGTCCCAGCTACTTGGGAGGCTGAGGCAGGAGACTCACTTGAGCCCAGGAGTTGGAAGTTGCTGTGAGCTATGATGCCACAGCACTCTACCCAGGGGGACAGCTTGAGGCTCTGTCTCAAAAAAAAAAAGAAACCATGAGGAAAGTGAACAATTCCCTAGGGCATCCCAGAATCTCAGAGAAGGTGTAAATCATTCACATCCATTCATTGGTTATCTGTGAAACACCTGTAATGTGTGAGGTGTGGCTTTAACTACCATGATTTAGACATACATGAGAGATAAAGGTAGTCCCCATCCTCCCAGGGTCCCATCCTTTCTATGTGAGTACCCATGTAACCAGAGCATTGGGAAGAGCCTGAATTGATGATTCTGAGCACAGACTTGAAATCACAGGACCTTTGCTTAGAGTCAGTCTCTACTTCCCACCTACCTTGTATTCTTGGGCAAGTTAATTACCCTGGGCCACAGCCACCTAATCTGTAAAAAAAGAAGGATGATACTAATAGTACTAAACTCTTTGGGCTGTATGATGACAAGTATATGTATATAAAGGTTCTTATACTTAGGCCTGGAACCTAGTCAGTATTCATCAGTGTTGGCTGGAATCCTGGAGTAATGTGCCTTGTGTGTATAGGAAACATAGGAGCCTAGAAACATTCTCCACATATTGAGAAGAAAGGCCCTTTCTTTAGCGGAATAGCAGTTAGAGTTTAGTTAGGGAGGGAACCATTGGAGAAGTCTTTCTATGGAAGATGCCCCTGAGCTAAATATTAAGGTATGTGAGGTAGGTCAGGTACAGTGGCTCATGCCTATAATCCTAGCACTCTAGGAGGTCAAAGTGGGTGGATTGCTCGAGCTCACAAGTTTGAGGCGAGCCTAAGCAAGAGCAAGACCCCATCTCTTAAAAAAAAAAAAAATAGCTAGATGTTGTAGCAGCTGCCTATAGTCCCAGCTACTCCTTAGGCTGAGGCAAGAGGATCGCTTGCGCCCAGGAGTTAGAGGTTGCTTTGAGCTATGACTCCTTGACACTCTACCAAGGATGACAAAATGAGACTCTGTCTCAAAAAAAAAGATATGTGAAGGATGTGGCCAGGATAGGGCCACAGGACAAATGGGCCTTTGTGGAGGGAGGAGGTGTGGGGGCCCCATAGCTAAAGGCTTGAGGCTAAAGAGGGTCGTGTGTTTGCTGTGGTAGCAAGGTACAGACAGATGAAGGTGGGGGTACTCAAACCAGAGACATTAATGGGCAAGGACTATCAATAGCCAAGTTGACAGGGCTTCCTGGGAAAAGTTTGAATGACATTTAAAGCTGGCCTGATGGGGACATTGACTGGAAGAGGAGATGAAGAGGAATAGTGACAACTGGAAAGCACTCACTGCCTGGGGAAGAAGGGTCTTACCACCATACAAAATAAGAACAGAAGTCAAGCTGCATGTGCCCATGTTCCCTCTTTGAATTTTTAGGAAGTTAACTCTAGATTCATTGTGAAAAAGTAATTGATCTTTGTCATGCATTTTGTTAATATAGTAAAAATAGAAACATGAAAATCCTGCTGTTCTTAAATATGAGAGTTCAATCTAGGGAGGTAGACAAACATGTGATCAGTTTTCTACCATGAAATCTGACCAAATTTCGGCTTGGCGCCTATAGCTCA
>NW_003852483.1:174500-179012 GCF_000181295.1 Otolemur garnettii
AAATCTGACCAAATTTCAAGCCCTTTAAGAAGAAACTGAGTGTAGGGTGGGTGAGTGAGGTGGATCCCAGTGGTGTGGGGTCTTTCTTTGGATAAGCAGGTTTTCTGCCTCCTGCATTTCTGAGTTTCTCAGTCTATGTTTTAAAATTTCCCCAGTTATCTTAGTTCTTAGTTTCAAAACACTAAGTTTCATCCTTCTGGCACAGTCTTATTTACGTTTTTTGTTGCAGGAAATTGAAGAGCCATCTCTGGAGCCAGGTACTGTTAAATGAAAAACTTACCAGCGGGGGTTTGGAACCGTTCTAGTTTTCCACCTTCTCTAATTTGAATTCTTTAATTTTAAAAAGTTGCCTTACTGTAGTATACATTGTTCTAAAGGTTTACAACCCAGAAACTACCAGGATCATAGAGATTGGAAACCCAGCCATATCACCAGATCTGTGAACGTGGCTAACTTTTGAGTTTTCCAAATGCTATTAATGAGATGAAACTATCTCATGCCTTTTAAAATATAAATGGCATTTAAACATATATACAAATTATTTGCATGCCTCTTAAGAGGTAATTATTTCCACACTCCACAAAACAGATCTTGTGATACTGAGCAGTATCTTAATTTTGTGGTTTTTAATGCAGGCAGTACAGGTAGTGATAGGGAGATACATTTTAAAACATTGAGACATAACTGGATTCCAGAAGAGGAAAGAGTTTCTTCATGAGAATTCCAAACACTATTCACTTTCTGGACTGCAAATATCTCAGAGCACCGATGGAAGAGATTCTGGTTTTCATGTTGGACTGTTCTGTTAAAAGAAATTCAAAGAAATTTGGAAATTGAGCTGTTCAGTGAATGGTGATACTTTCAGTTAAGCAACTTGGACGTTGGAAGCTAAATTTGGAAGAGTCATATGTAAACGACGACAGAATGAAGACTGTCAAGAATCAGCCAGAAGGTTTTGGGGGTTAAATCTCTGGGATGCTTTTCTCTTCCATGTAGGGTAGAGGCTTACCTAGCAGTCGGTCAAAGCGCAGGTAGTGTAACCAGTGTAACTTTGTGTACCCGCGGGTTTTCCAATCTCTGTGTAGAGCTAGCAGTTCTCTTCATGTTAGTGTGGCAGCCGTGCCAGTTCCGCATTTGTGATTGCTTTATTTCCCTGGTAATTAAACCTTGTGCCATTCTATTCCTGTTAAATCCGTAGAAAATGAGAAAATACTCGACATTTTGGGGGAAACTTGTAAATCTGAGCCAGTAAAAGAAGAAGGTTCCGAGCTGGAGCAGCCATTTGCACAGGATACAAGTAGCGTGGGGCCAGACAGAAAGCTTGCGGAGGAAGAGGACCTTTTTGACAGCGCCCAACCGGAGGAGGGTGATTTAGATTTGGCCAGCGAGTCAACACACGCTCAGTCGGGCGAGGCAGACAGCCTGTTAGCGGTAGTGAAAAGGGAGCCCGTGGAGCAGCCAGGCGATGGCGAGAGGATGGACTGTGAGCCTATAGGGCTAGAGCCGGCAGTTGAGCAGAGTAGTACAGCCTCCGAGCACGTGGAGACCTGTAGCGAGGAGGTCACAGAAGCGCCCACAGAAGAAGCCCCAAGTCCAGAAGCCAGAGATAGCAAAGAAGACGAGAAGAAGTTTGATTTTGAAGCTTGTAATGAAGTCCCTCCGGCTACTAAAGAGTCCTCAACCAGTGAGGGCGCTGATCAGAAAATGAGGTTTGTTTTTTCTCAGTTTTAGACCAGACGCTTTCTCCTTTTCATTGGTCATTTAATGACACACATAAGCTGTTTTTTCTGCAATTGGCCAGCCAGACTGATGAAATTGTAGTTTTACTTCTAAAGAATGTTTTATTTCTCTTTGTGTATTTTACACTGATTATATAATCTTTTTTCTTTTCTCAACCTATCATGGTTGTGTTCTTTAATTCTTCCTAATTATCTTTAGCCCAGCAGAATTAATTAACTCCTGTGGGTCTGAAATCTTATGGTTAGGTCAGATTTCCAATACAAGTTTGTCGGGGTATCATTTTTTCAGAACTAAATTTCGGGTAGGTATACAACCTCAGCACGTATTTTATAATTTTGAGTTTGTTTCCTCTATGCTTCTTCCTTCTGGAGTGACATTATCTTTTGTCTCTAGTTCTGTCGAAGATGACTCGGATACAAAAAGGCTTTCCAAAGAGGAAAAGGGTAGGTCACCACAGCAACACCAGTCCCTTGGAGCATGTTTGGCCTCAGCAGCAGAGGGGTATTTGATTCTAGTTTGTTACATACTGCCTTTCTTACCCAGAATTTCCTGAGTCTTCCGTGAAGTTTTTCTCTACATTTCTGCTATTAACTCTATAGGTTCTGGATTGTAGGGAGCAAACCAGATCCTAAGAGTTAATATACTGATAAATGTTTTTGAGAGAGTGTTTGGAGTTTATTGATCTGTAACCTGTTATTAAAATCATTAATTGAGAGAATTTTACTAGACCAAATTCTTTCTCAATCAGGGTTCTTAAAGAGTACACATATGGGATAAAATGCAAAAGTATATGCTAGAAGAAAGAGAAACAACAGGAATGCTTTTATGTTCAGATGTGTAATTAGCTTTCTAAGGTAACTTCCCACCCTCTTGATAGCCCCTGATGTGCCCTTGTAATGGGCCTCTGGCAGTGCTGTTACAGTGCAGCTGCAGAGGTTTTATGAGGACAATGGGCCAGGCCCCCAGCCCCGTTTGGCTTTGGGTGCTGCCACTTTCTGGGACATAAGGGGATCGTGTGGTTTGGAATGACCTTTAATATTGAGGATCCTGTGAGTATTATTTTTGACAGGAACTTTGTTTTCAAATAGGTCGTAGCAGTTGTGGCAGAAACTTCTGGGTTAGTGGGCTTTCTTCTACAACCAGAGCTACAGATTTGAAGAATCTCTTCAGCAAATACGGGAAGGTAAGAGTTTTCTGAAAATGAAGATTTTTTAAACCATTGTAATACTGGCTTTACATGCAGGTCCTTGTCTCTCTCAGTGAGCACTTTCAGTGATACCAGGAGCTTATATTTGCCTATATAAGGCTGAGAAGGATCTGTCCCTTTGATGGCTTCCTGAGTTCTTATATGTGTTCAGAGGACTCACACCAGGGAGCATTGTGGGCGTGGAGCAGAGGGTAGGCAGAAGTTCTGGTCAGTGCTTGTTGAGAGGAGAGCCTGTGTAAAACAGAAGTGTAACACTTAGAACAGGAGCCTAGAGTTTGCTTAGATATGTGACCCTCTCCGTGGGCATCCCCTGTCTAATGTGAGGATTCCCAACTACCCGCTGGAGGCAGTTCTGGTACCTGCCTTTCCTGAGCCGATGAGGGGTGGTAGCCGTTGATGGAATTGCCTGTGTAGACTTTACTTCCTTCACTTTTTTTACCTGTCCTATTCCTTTCTTACACTTCTTGGACGCACCTCGAAAATAAGCTATTGAATCCAGGGCTCCTTGTCTCTGATTAAAATTTTGGGATAGCCAAAGTAAGATTTAGTATAGTCTCTGGTCTATAGTAAAGGTTCAATATGTTGTAATAGAGAAAAACAGTAGTATTTACTCTGATTATTGACATCTAGAAACTAATGAGAAAGCTATGACATTGTTATAGAAGTAACTGAGGAGGCTCGGTGCTTGTGGCTCAAGCAGCTAAGGCACCAGTCACATATACCTGAGCTGGTGGGTTCAAATCCAGCCCAGGCCCACAAAACAATAATAGCTGCAACCAAAAAGTAGCTGGGCGTTGTGGCAGGTGCCTGTAGTCCCAGCTACTTGCGAGGCAGAGGCAGGAGAATTGCTTGAGCCCAGGAGTTGGAGGTTGCTGTGAGCTGTGGTGCCATAGCACTCTACCCAGGGGGACAGCTTTAGGCTCTGTCTTAAAAAAAAAAAAAGAAAAGAAATAACTGAGGATTCCTGGGCCTCAGTAATCCCAAGAAGGTGGCTGGGAACACCTATACCCTGTCTTCCTTCGAGTCCCTCTCCTTACTCCATAGAGGCTTTCAGTAGGTGACTGCTCTCAGTGAGAAGTATCCTCCTGGAGACAGCAGCTCCTTGGGTGCATTGCAGGCTTATATGCAGACCAAACCTTCCTGTGACATAGCATGAACACTGGCAGTGACCACTGGCTCTTGCCGGGGTTTTCTTTTCTTTCTTTTTTGGGGGGAGCAGCAGGGGAGGGGGAGACAGTTTCACTTCTGTTGCCCTCAGTAGAGTGCTATGGTGTTACAGCTCACAGCAACCTCAATCTCTTGGGCTTAAGCAATTCTCTTGCCTCAGCCTCTCAAGTAGCTGGGACTATAAGCATCTGCCACAATGCCCAGCTGTTTTTTTTTTTGTTTTTTTTTTTTGCAATTGTGATTGTTGTTTAGCAGGCCTAGGCAGGGTGCACATCCACCAGCTTCTGTGCTTGTATGTGGCTGACGCCCTAACTACTGAGCTATGGGTGCCGAGACTCCTGTCAGGTTTTCCTAGGCCATGGTGTCTCAGTCTTTTTTTTTTTTTTTTTTTTTTTTTT
>NW_003852483.1:179234-182069 GCF_000181295.1 Otolemur garnettii
CCTTAGGTGTATGTGGCTGGCGCCTTAGCCACTTGAGCCACAGGCGCTGAGCCGGTGTCTCAGTCTTAAGAGTGAGCCTAATTTCCACTTGGCTGCATTTAGGAGAACCAACTAGCATGTAAAGGATGTGTCCTATCTGAAACATGTCACTGAAATTTGTGATTATGAATTTTAAGATGGAGTTTGTGTTTTAGAATGCTGTTTACAAACCTATCCTTATATCAATCTCTTGGATAAGTCTTCTACTTAATAGTACATAGTACCTTTTTATAATTATAGTTTGTTTGTTTTGAGACAGAATCAATGTCTGTCACCCTCGGTAGAGTGCCATGGCGTCAACAGCTCACAGCAACCTCAAACTCTTGGGCTTAAGCAATTCTCTTACCTCAGTCTCCCAAGTAGCTGGGACTACAGGCACCCGCCATAGTGCCTGGCTGTTTTTTGGTTGTTTAGCAGGCCCAGGCCGGATTCAAACTCACCAGCCCCAGTGCATTTGGTTGGTGCCCTAACCACTGAGCTATGGGCACTGGGCCATGACTGTATATTTAGAATCATTTCTTCATAAGTTTTAAACCATGTTGAACGAATGCTATCAAACCCTGCATTTCCTTTCCTTTTCCTCTCCATTTCTCCACACCATCCTTCAAGGAACCCAGAGGAGCAGCTAGAAGTGGAAGGAGGTCCTCTGAGGAGGAACAAGAAGACAGTATCATTATCCTCCCAGTCTATATCTAACACCTCTCAGACACCTGGGGACCTGACTTCCCTGCCAGCCCTCATCCCAGGGAAGGCTCTAGGATTGGAGTGGATCAGAGGAAAGAAGTGTCAACAGCACCCTTCCACACCTCCCCTCCCCCAATGCCCCTGTCAGAGGGTCCTTCTACTGGAAATTGTGATATGCCACCCATTTGAGTGGGTGTTAGGGTCTGTGTCTATGTAGGATTCATGTCTAAACCATATTTGCATGCTTTCCTTTGAGGTGGTGGGCGCAAAGGTTGTGACAAATGCCCGGAGTCCTGGAGCTCGCTGTTACGGCTTTGTCACAATGTCCACACAAGAGGAGGCAACAAAATGCATTAACCACCTGCACAAAACGGAGCTCCATGGGAAGATGATTTCTGTGGAAAAAGTGAGTGACTATATTTTTCCTGGGATGTGGCCAGTTTTAGAAAATGAGATAGTGCTTAAACTTGATATTCTTTTTCAGGCAAAAAATGAACCTGCTGGGAAGAAAACCTCTGACAAAAGAGACAGTGAAGGGAAGAAAGAGAAGTCAAGCAACAGTGACAGGTATATTTTTCTCTGATGAACTGAAAAGGGGCAGAGGACTGCTAAAGATGACTCTTTTCTTTATGTTTTCTGTAACTGGGAAGGTCTAGGTACTATATCAGGGATTGACCCTCCATGGAGCTCCTTGTTCCTGTTAGTTTTTTTGAACTTGGTCAGAAACCCTTCACCACCAGTAGATGAAGATTTTCTTTTTTTTTTCTTGAGACAGAGCCTCAAGCTGTCCCCCTGGGTAGAGTGCTATGGCATCACAGCTCACAGCAACCTCCAACTCCCGGGCTCAAGCGAGTCTCCTGCCTCAGCCTCCCAAGTAGCTGGGACCACAGGCCCCGGCCACAACGCCCGGCTATTTTTTGGTTGCAACTGTCATTGTTGTTTGGCAAGTGCGGGCTGGATTCGAACCCGCCACCTTAGGTGTACATAGCTGGCGCCTTAGCCACTTGAGCCACAGGTGCCGAGCCAAGATTTTCTTACTCTGGTTGATTGATGCTCATTGTGAGAGTCCAGACAGGGCTCATCTGTTTCCCTGCTTTAGGGGAATACTTGCTCTAACCTACTTCTGTGTCCGGGGCTTTTATTATAGATCTGCAAACCTTAAGAGGGATGATAAAGCCGACAGAAAAGACGATGCTAAAAAGGGTGAAGATGCAAGTGGAGAAAAGAGTAGGGACCAAGATGACCAGAAACCTGGCCCCTCAGAGAGATCTCGTGCTACAAAATCAGGTAGCCACATGATCCACATGGGAGTTTGTCTTTTCTGTCCCTAGCCAGTGTGGTTTGTTAATTGGCTATGATTAGATCTCTACTAGATTCATTTTTCATATAGTTTCTCATTTGAATATTGTTTCTTACCTTATACTTACTCCTTTTATCCTATAGGAAGTCGAGGAACTGAGCGGACTGTAGTAATGGATAAATCTAAAGGGGTACCTGTTATTAGTGTGAAAACATCTGGATCCAAAGAAAGAGTAAGTTTTAATTTTTTATCTAAATTATTTAGGTTTTTTTTTTTTTTTTTAAGTTTATGTCTCTATGCATCTTTCGGAATGCTTGAGTTTTATGTGAGTAAAGTTTTCTACCTTTTAAAAATTGCAACCAGTTTGATGAAACTATTTCAGATTGTCACTGTACCCCATGACTATATTAATGTACACAGCTATGATTTAATAAAAATAAATAAACAAAAACTGCAAAAATCTAAAATTCTTTTAAAAGGAGATTTTTTTTTCTTTTGAGACAGTCTCAAGCAGTCATCCTGGGTATAGTGCCGTGGTATTATAACTCACAGCAACTCAAACTCAGGCTCAAGTGATCCGATCCTCTTGCCTCAGTTTTTTCCATTTTTAGTAGAGATGGGGTCTCAAATTTGCTCAGGCTCATCTCAAACTTGAGAGCTCAAGCAATCCACCCACCTTGACCTCAGAGTGCTAGGATTACAGGCATGAGCCACCAGGCCCAACCCTAAATAGAGAAACTTTCAAATCTTTCTTTTATGTTTAATTTTACTGTGGTGATTGTGGCCTTATATTTTCTTTTTTTTTTTTTTTT
>NW_003852483.1:182089-190774 GCF_000181295.1 Otolemur garnettii
AGCCTCAAGCTGTCCCCCTGGGTAGAGTGCTATGGCTTCACTGCTCACAGCAACCTCCAGCTCCTGGGCTCAAGCGAGTCTCCTGCCTCCGCCTCCCAGGTAGCTGGGACCACAGGTGCCTGCCACAACGCCCGGCTATTTTTTGGTTGCAGCCTCATTGTTGTTTGTCGGGTGTGGGCTGGATGAGAACCTGCCACCTTAGGTGTATGTGGCTGGCGCCTTAGCCGCTTGAGCCACAGGCACCGAGCCAATATTTACTAAAATTAACTTTAAAATTCAAATATGAGGGCTCTGCGCCTGTAGCTCAAGCAGCTAAGGCGCCAGCCACATACACCTAAGGTGGCAGGTTCTCATCTAGCCCACACCCGACAAACAACAATGACGGCTGCAACCAAAAAAAAAAAAAAAAAGCCAGGCGTTGTGGCGGAACCTGTAATCCCAGCTACTTGGGAGGCAGAGGCAGGAGAATCGCTTGAGCCCAGGAGTTAGAGGTTGCTGTGAGTTGTGATGCCACGGCACTCTACCCAGGGTGACAGCTTGAGGCTCTGTCTCCAGAAAAAAATTTTTTTTTTCAAATATGAGAGCACCTGGCTTTTTCCCCTGAATCAACATGTAGCAGTCCATTTTCATTTTCTGCTCTGAAAGTTTCAGCAGCTCTCTTATATTCCTAAACCCCACCTTCCAGGAACCTCCATGTGTTGCCCTACCAGCCTGTCCCATCTACCTTTAAGACTGGTCTCTGCCTTAGTCCAATCTCATACCCTTATCTTGTAGACTTCTCCACAGAATGTTGGACCCCAAAGTGTTTTTCTTAGGTACTTAACCATCTGACTTCTCCTGCTATTATGATCACAGACAGCTGTTGATGTTCATAAGTTCAACTTTAACAGTCTTATAACTAACTGATGTGTGGCAGGGGTCCCTAAGACCCTACATTCAGGGGCGGTGCTTGTGGCTCAGTGAGTAGGGCACTGGCCCCAGCCAAACTGCAACGAAAAAATAGCCAGGCGTTGTGGTGGGCGCCTGTAGTCCCAGCTACTCTGGAGGCTGAGGCAAGAGAATTGCCTAAGCCCAAGAGCTGGAGGTTGCTGTGGACTGTGACACCATGGCACTCCACTGAGGGTGACAAGTTAAAACTCTCTCTCTAAAAAAAAAGACCCTACATTCAGTGGTTCACTAGGAGGACTACTGCACTGAACATAAAGTTGTACTCAGCAGCTAAGATTGGCTCCAGGAATGTGGTAAGGATATACAGCAGATCATACGTGGAAAAGACACCGGCAAGTCTGGAGGGATCCTATGCAGGCCTTCTTATATTGTCTTCCCTCCTGTGTGGCTAGCATAGTGATGAAAATGCAGCACGATGTGTGTAATATTTCTGTCCAGGGGAGCCCATTAGAGCACTGGCACCCAAGATTTTAATTGGAGGCTGGTAATAGGCACCAACGGTCCAGCAGGTACCCAAATTCCCAGCTCATAGGTAGAAGTAGATGTTCACCATGAACTATTGTTTGCACATACTAGGCACAGTGAGCCACCTATAGCAGTTACCTATCAACTGGGGACATTCTTGAGAGCCAAGTTCTCAGTTGTCAGCCTTGAGCCTGTGATCATCCCTGAGCTGCACAGAGAATAGACCATTTATGCTGATTAATGATGTGAATCTCTTGTAAGGCAGCCTATCAGTTATAGGAAGTATAGCAGCTTCCATCCAGTCTGTGTTTGTGCCAATTTTTTAAGATGTTGAAGCTTCTTAACTCTTTATTTTATAAAGCGTGATTGGAAAATGGAAAAATTAAATTCTGGATTTCAGGGCTAAAATGGGTAGCTCTCATATAAATGTAGTTGGCACAAAGAAAGAAGTTGTCAAGAACACCATAAGTGATTTATTTAGGAATTCACTACATGTTTAATTATGAAGGTAAAAGACAAATTACTTTGGATGCAAAAGAAGTAGAATAATGAATTTTTTTTGATCTCATGAAAAGTTCTTAGGGCAATGCTTGTTTCTATTTTTTCTCTATTGAATATACTTGATGAATCATATTTTAGCATTAAATGTTGGTGAAATTCTGTTCAGTAATGATAAGCAAAGCATAAGATTTCTTTATAGAGAGTACCTCATCATCTAATGGTTTCATTAAAAGATAATCATTATGTAAGATCTCCACATTCAATGCTTGGACATATAGATTATTCTTTATCTTAGTATTTCTACCCTGTTTTGTGAGACAGGGTCTGTCACCCAGGCATCATCATAGCTCACTGCAACCTCCTGCCTCAGCCTCCCAAGGACCTGGGGCTTACGTGTGTGAGCCACCACACCCAGTTAATTTTTTCTGTTTTTAGTAAAGATAGACTTTTGCTTTTTCCAGGCTAGTCTCAAACTCTGGACCTCAAGCAGTCCTCCTGCCTCAGCCACCCAAAGTGCTGGGATTACAGAAGTGTGAGTTACCACTTCTGGACTACCTTAACATTTTAATGTTCTTTGGTGAACTAGGTTTCCAAAAGCCAAGATCGAAAATCAGCTAGCAGGGAGAAGCTTTCCGTTGTGTCCTTTGATAAGATCAAAGAGCCTAGAAAGTCAAGAGATTCGGAGTCGCGTAGGTGAGTCTGGATCCAAGAAAAGTTTGCTTGTTTTCCTATGCTGTAGTCATGACCATATACTGGGAGGACATCTTCAAAGTTCCCTGTGGGTGGGAATACTGCTTTAAAACTGTTTGTTCTTTTGGCTATCACTTCCTAGGCATGCTATGTTTTGACTTTCATTCTGTGGCTCTTTTCATATGATTTTATGGAAATGGGCTTCTCTCTTCCCAAAGATTATAGAAGGTGCCACAGTTAAGGAGATGAAATACTGTCCTCCTGCAGTAGTGCTGTTTAACAAAAAATACCAAAGCTGCTCTAGAAGGTGTGAAAAGGGATAAAGGAACAGTGAGAGGTCCTCATCCTTAACCTAAGAAAAGATGATACAATCTTTAAGAACTAAAAACAAATGCTTTGGGACATCCTGTTACTATCTTTCCTATCGTGAAAGAAATATTTTGCGACAGAGTCTCACTTTGTCGCCCTTGGTAGAGTGCCATGGTGTCATAGCTCACAGCAACCTCAAACTCCTGCCCTCAAGTGATCCTGTTGCCTCAACCTCCCAGGTAGCCACGACTATAGGCATCCACCACAACAACAGGCTAGTTTTAGATAAGGGGTCTCAGTCTTGCTCAGGTTGGTCTCAACTCCTGAGTTCAGGCAATAATCTACCTGCCAGCGTCAGCCTTCCAGAGTGCTAGGATTACAAGTGTGAGCCACCACATCCAACCTATGAAACAAATTTTAAATTATAGTTTTAAAAATAAGGACCAGTGGGGGTATATATATTCAGGGCAACTTGAATCTGTACTCTTGGGTTAAAAAGTTTTTCTAAAGGACTGTTAGTTTGGAAAAAATAGAGTGAAATGGAGGTAGGGCAGGGGAACAGTTTGATGGTGTTTGCCTAAAAGGGAAACAAGGAGTAAAGGCACATGCAGCTTTGGGGGAGTAACTTGCAGCTGATTGGTGAGACAGACCAATGTATATAGGGAATTTAACATGATTACAGTAACATTTCTCACCAGTGAAGAAAAGATAGACCTATCCTCACAGGGCTTCAGGTCATGTGGCTGTGCCTTCTGCTAGCCCTCTGCATCCCTGCCTCATTTGTATCAGTGACAAAGTAGCACAGTCTGATGATTGAATGTAAAATAAAAGCTATCAAGTTAGTCAACTACTGTGAAAGTAAATATATGTATGAATTTGTGGTTGGAGGCCTTAAGAGTCATAAAGAGAAATTGACCAAGTCAAAAATCAAACTTTTCTACCATGAGAAGCCATAGGAAAAGTCAAAAGGCATATAGCAGATGGAATAAAAGTAGTTTGGAATAAACATAATTAGGAAAGAACTGCCCAAGCCAGGCGAGATGGCTCCTAACCTGTAATCCTAGCACTTGGGAGGCTGAGGTGGGTTGATTGCCTGAGCTCACAAGTTCAAGATCAGTGAGACCTCATCACTAAAAAATAGCTGAGTGTGGGTGGCGCCTGTGGCTCAAGGAGTAGGGCCCTGGCCCCATATGCCGGAGGTGGTGGGTTCAAACCTGGTCTGGGCCAAAAACTGCAAAAAAAAAAAAAAAGGCTGAGCATTGTGGCAGGCATCTGTAGTCCCAGCTACTTGGGAGTCTGAGGCAAAAGAATAGCTGGAGAGTTTGAGGTTGTTGTGAGCTATGACACCATGGCACTCTACCCAAGGCAACAAAGTGACGCTGTCTGAAAAAAAAGAACTACCCCATAAGATTGTATGGAGAGAACTCTAAAGGCAGTTCAAAGAAGGGCAGTATAAATGGTCTTGTTACAAACAGAAAGCTGTTCAACCTCACTAGGGACCAGGTAATGTGAATTAAAACAGGGGGTTCACTTTTCCATCCATTGTGATTTGATTCCACACATGTTAGGAGATGAGCTTTTTTTCTGGGGAGACTGTAACTGGGTACTGGACGTGCTGCAGCAACATGAAAGGCCAGAGGATCCTAGTCCCAGCAATTGCCTTTTCTGCATCTGTCCTAAAGGACCCTGTGCACAATAAAGTATGTGCATGGGTGTCTGTTTTTAGGAAGTTGTGAGCATTTGGGAACATCAAAAACGTTCCCCTTGTGCCAGTTCTGTGCACCATGACCGCTTTACACCATGGGCTCTTCCTGAAGATGTTGGAGATCTGCAGAAGCAAGTGTGGGAGGGACCAAAACATATTGAGTGGACCAAGAAAATTTTGTGTCTGTCCAGAACACAAACCAAGGCAAGATTATACATTTCTGCTGGTATGTGTACAGTTGTACAGTTGTCCCTCAGTATCTAAGGGGGATTGGTTCCAGGATCCTTGAAAAGACCAAAATCTATGGAGGCTCAAAACCCTGATGTAGAATATGATAGTGGCTGGCACATGAGCACATAGAACTTATGCCCACTTTTATCTTTTATTTATTTTTGAGACAGAGTCCCACTCCATTTCTTGGGCTAGTCCCATGGCCTCAGCCAACTCCTGGGCTCAAGCAATCCTCCTGCCTTACCCTCCCTAGTGGGTAGAGCTACGGGTGTCCACCAAAATGGCTGGCTAATTTTTCTGTTTGCTGTAGAGATGAGATCTTGTTCTTATTAGGCTGGTCTCAAACTTCAAAGCTCGAACAATCCTCCTGCTTTGGCCTACCTACCAGAGCACATGCATGAGCCATCTGGCCTGTAGGTTTTTTTTTTTTAATTTGGATTGTTTTATTGTATTGTTGAGGTTGGGGGGATTCCCCTAATATTTTGAACCATGGTTTATTGGATTGGTGGATGCAGAAGGTCAGCTCTGTTTTGCACCTATCTTTTCTGTTGTATCTACAAAAACCTAGAAGGAAAGGCATGAGAATATGATCTATGTCACTGTCCAAAGAATATAACTGGTAGTGTTTTTGCCTTGGTTTGGATGGGGATGGGGGTGGATCCCTCCCTACTTCAGGTCTGGGGCTTTACAGACATCAGGCAGATTTTGATTTTAGGGCTCCAGCCCCATCTCACAGGGGCTATTTTAAAGCCTGTGGTTTACAGAGCACAAGTTCAGAGTCACTCCCCATGAAGAATATATTGTTTCTTAATTATAACTATGTCATGAAATTAGTTGTCAACATCCAAGAAATGTTTGGGAAATGAAGCCCAGTTCATAGATCTCTCCCTTACTTTCTCTCTGGTGTATGCTCTCACACACACCCACTGGCTCTTTGTTATGCGGACAGTCAGGGATCTGAGGGGTGTTCCTGGGCTCTTAGTATTTCCCTTGGTGCCTTGGGCTCTTCCTGCTGGAGCATGTGGCTCTGCAGACTCTGCGGGTGGAGGCTCAGCCCTAGAGTCTGCTTTCCTGGGTGGATCTGTCTGGGGGCTGCGTGCTCGCTCTCCTGCAGCCAAGGTGTTATTGCAGCAGGGTACGAGAGCGCAGTGAGCGGGAGCAGCGCATGCAGGCACAGTGGGAACGTGAGGAGCGGGAGGAGCGTGAGCGGCTAGAGTTCGCCCGGGAGAGGCTGGCCTTCCAGCGGCAGCGGCTGGAGCGTGAGCGCATGGAGCGTGAGCGGCTGGAGCGTGAGCGCATGCATGTGGAGCACGAGCGCCGGCGGGAGCAGGAGCGCATCCACAGGGAGCGTGAGGAGCTGCGGCGCTATGAGCAGGAGCGGAGGCCTGCAGTGCGTCGGCCCTATGACCTGGATGGCCGGTAAGCTGGTGTGGGGCACCACTGCCCTAGGTTATTGGTGGCAGTCAGAGTCAAGTGTTACAGACCTTAGAGGCATCGTATTAGCATAAGATCTCTGTCTTTTAAAAGAAGCACAGGTAGGTACATGGGTATGCTCTATATTTCAGCAGGGATCCCAAGATGGCTGAATACAGTGATGCTGATTAAATAATTGGGTTAAAGTCTAGGCACCCAGAGCGGCCCATAATATGTGCTTGTGGGGGGGGGGGGCAGCCAACTACTGAAAACCATCTCGTTTTAGACCCTGTCCTGGTGTTTTAATCCAGTGTAATTTCTTTTGCTCATTCCTCTAATAAGATTAATTTTAATTTCTCAAATATACAGATGAGAGATGTGAATAGGAAAGTGCTTGACACCAGTAGGATGGGCACCTAAAATCAAACTTTTCTGTCAGGAATTTGGTGAATAAATCCAGCATTGATCATATCAGGCCTTCTGCATGCATTGTAACTTGGGACAAATTGGACCATTTCTTATTTTCTATCTTATGAAATAAAGAGGAACTTGTGTATATAATTTGACTTTTGCAAGGGCCTTCTAAGCTGTTCTAGGATCATTTATGCCTTTTACAAAATACTGATGCTGAGAGTCTGTGGTGGTCATTGGTGTGTATGTTTCAAGTGCTTCTGATACTGCCATGGCAGCAACTCAGTGTCAGGTGCTCTGGAGAAAGCTCTTGAGACTAGAAGCTTACACTGGTTTCCTGACAGGTGATAGCTATGTGGAGTTCCTGAGGCTGTCTGTAGGCAGCATGTGGGACTGCCCACATCTTACTCTCCTGTTCTGCATGGAGTGGGGAGGGGTATATTGGACAAAATAGAAACAGTCATTTAGTCACTGGTCAGATCAGAGCTCAGTTCATGTGGCAAAGAACACTCCTGGTGAAATTCTCTTTTCTGTGAAGTGTTAGGGGCCAGGGGAAGTTTGAGGCTACTTCAGCTCAACAAAGGTCATATAGTCGGAGGGCAAATGACTCTATTCCTCTCCCCTATACCTTCTCAGGCGAGACGATGCCTATTGGCCAGAAGCCAAGCGGGCTGCCCTGGATGACCGCTATCATTCTGACTTCAACCGCCAAGATCGCTTTCATGACTTTGACCATAGGGACCGAGGCCGCTACCCTGACCACTCAGTTGACAGGTCAGTTGGGTCTCTGCCAACCCTACCCGCTTGGTGCAGATTTTCTTCCTGCTGGTTCATTCTCAGAATGAGGAGTGGCCTTTCTGGGCTCTGAGCTATCAGATCATTCTGTTGGTACTGAGTCATTTAGGCTCATGCATCACCTACATTTGGTTTGGGAAACAGTGATTTTCTTTTTGGGATCTATTGGCCTCTGTATTAGCAAGCCTATTCTTCTCTTTATGGTTTGATTTAAATTACCTTTTTCAGGAGAGAAGGCTCAAGGTCAATGATGGGAGAAAGAGAAGGACAGGTAAGTCAGAAGCTACAGTTGTAGCCACAGCTTTTCTCACAGCATTGATTGCCTTCCCTTCTATATACCTCCTTCTTCCTCTTAAGTGAGGGGAAAAGCATAGCTCCTTTTATGTTTGGGATGAAAATGTGGGATATTTGTGCTTGGTCATGGCTGTCACTTAGAGAGTTACTCTGAAGTCTATTTTTGTCTAGACCCTAAGTTTCTGTGTGCGGTGCTCACTGATCACACTGGTGCAGCAGTGCTGGCAGGCCCTTGTGGGGGTCTATCTGCTCTCTTAAAAAGTACCTGGTGAACATGCTGTAGCTAACTCACGTACTTTTGCATCCATGGACTCATCTGCCCCACGTGTACCTAGTGAAGCTATGGCCAGTGTGTCTGGTCCCAAGACCCTTCCTGTTTGTGTTTGAGGCAAGGAAAAGAAGTCCACACTTGGTTAGTCCAGGGCCCCACTTAGCCTTAGAAAACAACTAAATCTCTGGTCCACATTGATCCTTTTTGCAGGATTAGCACATTAGACAAATAAGCTGAATTTTCTTCTTGTCTTCTTACATTTAAATTGAGGATTTTCCAGAAGGAGTCTCCGTCCTTTAGTGGGTTTTACTTGAAAAGTTGGGGATAGGCAGGAAGGCTGTGGTAAGGACACAGCCTATTGTGGTGGAGTTGATGCCTCTTCCCTGTTGGCTTTTCCTCATCTTTAGCAGAAGCTTAACTTTTCAGCCTCATTCTCCTCCTTGGATTATATGATGCAGCTGGGGGTACCCAAGTGTTTACCTCTATCTTAGGGATCCTCTTCTGCAGGAGAAATTTCATAACTCTCATGATTCCTTTTTTCCTGCTTCTGGAGGTGCAGCAAAAATCTAGAACTAGTCTTATGGGTTTTCTTTTTTTTTTTTTTAGAGACAGAGTCTCACTTTGTCACCCTCAGTAGAGTGCGGTGGCATCA
>NW_003852483.1:191743-202490 GCF_000181295.1 Otolemur garnettii
AGCCGTCATTGTTGTTTGGCGGGTCTGGGCTGGGGATTCGAACCCACCACCTTAGGTGTACGTGGCTGGCGCCTTAGCCGGTTGAGCTATAGGCGCCAAGCCGACCATGCCTTTCAAATGGAGCAACTCACTGACTTACTCCTCAAGTTCCCACACAGTGCCTGCCAGAAGTATGTCCGACAAGCCTGGGAGAAGGCCGATATAAATACAAAATGGCAGCCACAAGATGGGCCAAGAAAATTGAAGCCAGAGAAAAGAAAGCTAAGATGACAGATTTTGATCGTTTTAAAGTTATGAAGGCAAAGAAAATGAGGAACAGAATAATTAAGAATGAAGTTAAGAAGCTTCAAAAAGCATCTTTTCTGAAAGCTTCTTCCAAAAAAGCACCTGCTAAGGGTGCAGCCGCTAAAGTTCCAGCAAAAAAGATGACTACTGCAAGCAAGAAGGCTGCAGCCCAGAAAGCCACAGCCCAGAAGGCAGCACCTCCTCTAAAAGCTCAGAAGGGTTAAAAGGCTTCAGCTTTTTGGAAAGAAAGCATAAAAGGCTATAATGAAAGTAATAAAGGTTCTTTTTGACATGTTGGCAAATAAAAAAAAAAGATATTAAGGAAGGATAAAAATGGCTAAATAGTTAAAAGAACTAGATGCCTACTTTGTGTCAAAATGCTGCTGTCTAGGCTAGGTGCCTGTGGCTTAAGCGGCTAAGGCACCAGCCACGTACACTGAGCTGGCAGGTTCGAATCCAGCCCAGGCCCACCAAACAAAAACAATGGCTGCAACCAAAAAATACCCCAGTGCTTGGAGGGGTGGGGGGCAGGAGAATTGCTTGAGCCCAGGAGTTGGAGGTTGCTGTGAGCTGTGATGCCATGGCACTCTACCCAGGGCAGCAGCTTAAGGCTCTGCCTCCAAAAAAAAAAAAAAATGCTACTGTCTAGTTTTGCATAGTTGTCTTTCTTAAAAATTAAAAATGAAACTATCTAAAACCATCAGGTGTAATTTTTTTACATCAGTATGCCTTGAAGATGGTTTATAGAAATATTATTTCAGGAGTCCCATTTAAGAAGCTCTTCTTGCATTTGGCAGCACTGCCTTGCATGAATGCTGTGACTCCAACTGAGGGAACAAGGCTATACTTTGTCCATCTTGCAAAATTAACCCCCTTTTCTTAATTTGTTTAGAGGAGGTGTCAGCACATGTTTGGGGAAAATAGACCAGAGAACCAGGCAACAGTGCTGCATAGTAGGCTGTTGCAGGCAGTGAGTAGGACCACACCTTGCACTGATGACATGCAAGAGTGGACCATCTGTCCTCTCACCGAGTTTCCCCATTTAATGGGGGAGGTGAACTTGACCATGTATAAATAGGTCACCTAGAAGCATCCAAGAGGGTTTCATTACCAGGATTGCTTTCCAGTTTTTTCTCACCTAGAATGTGGTCCTGAAGCCAAACCACAAAGGCCCTGTCATCTGTGGAAAAGAGGGCAGCAGGACTATGGAGCCAAAGCCACTTTCCAAGAAAGTTAAGCTGCAGAGTTCTTCATCCACAGAACAGGCTTTGAGTAAATATTAACCTTGGGCTTCAAAAAAGTGAGCATAGAACATAAAGCTTCCTTTTTTGTCTGTCACATAGCAGGGAGGACACAAACAAGAACACATGTGGCCTGTGCTGGCCAAGGGGATGCTGCCCTCCAGTTCCACCTGACAGGAATCCTATAGCCTAAGCAAAGCAATAGCAAGACTTAGAAAATGGTCACAATGAAAAGCTGCATTTAATTAAATACCATCATAGCATTGGTGTTTACCACAGCAGCAGTTTATTCAAATCATGCATATGGATTTTTTTTTTTTTAAAGGAAAATAACCCTGTCAGCCTTCAGGAAATGATAGTATTCCCAATACAAGTGTCAACCTTTTTACGTGTCCTATCATTGGAGCCAGGGAATCTGGTAGTAGATGGGCAGGAGTGTTGCTTGTAGTTACATATTACTTCCTTTGCTGTGGAAGGGAGAAATGTGTAAAACTGAATTTCTAGTACATGCATACATTAAAGGTTATAACAAGCCTTTACATAGTAGATACTTGATGAGAGAACACCTTTGGCTCCTGGCCACTAACTCTATGAGCTGTGGGTCCTGGAGTGCTGTTTTGAGCATCATCATAGTTGGTAGCCCTCCTGGCTTTGGTTATGCCATGGGAACCCCCCATGGAGATGTCCTACTTGCTGTCAAGCAGTCACTGGGCCCCAGCATCCCCTCCCTGGTAGCCTTCCAGGCTTGAATTGACTTCCTTTTAGATGAGGGTTAATCTGCATTTCCATTGTTTCACAGCTCCCATTTGCCCTTCTGGTGCCAGGACCCAAGGCTACAAGTTTCAGGGAGGCAACTGTGTCATGCCAGCTGACAAGGCCTTTCAGCACTTAAGGAGTTACTGTCATTGTTAGTGGGTTGCCCAGAAGGCCTTGGGATCTGGTGGTTAATATTGAAGCTTTCTCTTCCTTCTGGGTTCTTATAGCATTACCCTGAACGCCACGGAGGACCAGAGCGTCATGGCCGGGACTCCCGAGATGGCTGGGGGGGCTATGGCTCTGACAAGAGGCTGAGTGAAGGCCGGGGGTTGCCTCCTCCCCCCAGGTTAGTGTCCCACTTGCGGGGCTACTGGGATGAGAGATGGGGTGGGAGAGAGCTGGGTGAGTCCATTGGGCTAAGAGCTAGTTCCCATTTCCCCAGTCACCCTGCCCATATTGATGGGGGCAATCCACATCAGAGATGTCTTTTTTCAAGGGGCAGACGGGACTGGGGGGACCGAAGAGAGGATGACCGGGCATGGCAAGGCGCAGCTGATGGAGGCATGATGGACAGGGATCACAAGAGGTGGCAAGGTGAGGAGTGGGCTCCTGGCCAGAACTGGTGTGTCTTTGTTGGGAAGCCTCTGAAAAGATTGAACTACTCTGGCTGTACTTACCACTGTCTTCTTGCTCTTGGAGTAGTGGTGCTCATTAACTTGAACGAACATACTATGTATGGGTGCATACCACAGTGACACTAATCTCTGGAGTTCTGGACCAGGAACGGGGCAGCAGGCACAGTGAGGCTAGATGTGTGCAGTGCATGTGCTAAGGCATCCTGCTGGCATCTGTTACTTTTGAATTTAACTGGGTGCTGTAACCAACATTGGACACTTTGTGAAGAGTGTGTCTTTCTTCCAGGTGGTGAAAGAAGCATGTCTAGCCACATGATGAATCAGGGAGGGATGTCAGGGTAAGGTATTTTGTCACTGGTAATAGTCTTTCCCTGTGGTGGCTTCCTTCTCCTCTGCATGTTGGTCTGCCTTAGTGAAGATTTAAAACCAAGTGAATATTCCCAATTAACACCACCTTCCCCCCACGTGTGATGCAAGGTTGGTCATCTGAGGCTGATTGAGTGGGGGTGGGGTATCAGGTGGGGCACCTGCCTGGGGGCAGACCCTGAGAGTCCTTGTAGGCTGAGATGGGGCCAGAGTAGAAGAGTTTCCTGAACAAAAGCTTTTGAATTTGTTCCTAGGCGTGGCAGCTTTGCCCCTGGTGGGGCCTCGCGCGGCCACCCAATCCCACGGGGCAGAATGCGAGGCGGGTTTGGAGGCCAGAGTCGAGGGAGCAGGCCCAGCGACAGCCGCTTCACTCGCCGCTACTAAGAATTTTGAACCCTGTGTCCTGTCATGTGGCAACAAGACTCTGTTCTGTTAGGAGTTATCTTAAACTGTGTAAAAATATTTTTTTTATCTGCTGCCATATTATAGCTCAACACAATGTGAATTTTTTTTTGTTTTTGTTTTTTTTTTTTTTGTAATAAATGTGTTTCTGTTCACATACCCTTTATTTAAAGTGTCATCTCTTTGTTTTCACCAGGTAAGTGAAGTGAAATTATGCTTAGTATTTCAGGTGTTTCTGGGCTGCACTCCTCCCCCACACCCAGACCTCTTACAGCAAGTGTTGAAAGGCAGTAAATGCAGCTCTTCTCCCCAACCAAAATCATGCATCCTTCAGACAAGGAAGGATCTGGGGTGGCCAACAGAGACAGTGGAGCTGGTGGGGTGCAGGATAGAAGGGACTTGGCCACCAGAGGGGGCGCTGGGGCAACGTCCAGGGCTGAATACAGCTGTCACACATAGCAAGGGTGCCTTTTGCGGATACAAGGAACTAGCATACCTCAGAATATAGGGAGTTTTGAGTTTCTAGGGCTTCTGTAGCAGATTTCCACAAACTTAATATGAAATTCATAATACCATCTTACAGTTCTACAGGCTAGAAAAATTTACCATTTTAAGGTATGCAATTCAGTTGTCATATAATGTACATTCCCAATGTTGTACAACCATTAACCAGTATTCATTTCCAGAACTTCACACAAACTACCCACCCATTAAACACTAACTCCCCAGCCCCTGGCATTTACCATTCTACTTTGTATCTCTGGCAATCTGAGAACACTAGGGATCTCCCACATGTGGAATAGGATTTTGGTTTTTGTTTTTGTTTTTTTAAGCTGTCCTGGGCCAGGTTCAAACTTGCCACCCTCGGTGTATATGGCTGGTACCATAACCACTGTGCCAGATTTTGCCTTTTCTGTCTGGCTTATTTCACTGAGCATGTTTTCACAGTTCATCCATGTTATAACCTATGTCAGTGTTTCATTCCCTTTTGTGGTTAAATAATATTCACACTTTTTTATCAGTCAAGCGGGCTTCGGGTTGCTTCCACCTCTTAATTATCGGGAATAATGCTGCTGTGAATACTGGTGTAAATATCTGAGTCCCTGTTTCTTCTGGATACATAACCTATGTGTGGAATTGCTGAATCATACAGTAATTTCCTGTTTACTGTTTTCCACAGTAGCTGCACCATATTTACATCCCCATCTGCAGAGCACAAGGGTTCCAACTTCACATCCTCGCCAACACTTATTTTCCTCTTTTTTATAAAAGCCATCTTAATGAATGTGAAGTGGTATTGAAGCACATTGTGGTTTTGATTTCCATTTCCCTAATGATTAGTGATATTGAGCATCTTTTCATGTACGTATTCTTTCATCTTCGTTTTTTTTTTTCTAGAAAAAGGGTCTCAGGATAGAGTGCAATCATAGCTCACTACAGCCTGCAATTCTTAGGCTCAAGTGACCCCTCCCCTGGCCTACTGTATCTTCTTTAGAGAAATGTCTATTCAAGTTTTTGCTTGTTTTTGAACTGAGTTTTGTTTTGAGTTGGATCTCCTATATACCTATATATATATATATATATTTTTTTTTTTTTTAATTTTATTTTTTTGAGGCAGGGTCTTGCTGTGCTGCCTTGGCTAGAATCCATCCTCCTGCTTCAGCTTCCTGAGTAGCTGGGCCTAGAAGTGTCCACTATAATGCCTGACTAATTTTTCTATAGAGGGGTCTTGCTTTGCTCTCAGGCTGGTCTTGAACTCCTGAGCTCAGGCAGTCCTACCTTGAGGATTACATACATGTTAGGGTTACAGGCATGAGCCACTATGTCCAGCCCATTTAAATATATTCATGACATTAAGCTCTTAACAGATAAATAGGTTGTGAATATTTCCTTCCATTCTGTGAATTGTCTTCTTTACTAATGGTTGTGGGGGTTTTGGTTTTTGTGGGGTTTTTTTTGTTTGTTTGTTTGTTTGTTTTTTTGAGACAGAGCCTCAAACTATCCCCCTGGGTAGAGTGCTGTGGATCACAGCTCACAGCAGCTTCCAACTCCTGGGCTCAAGTGAGTCTCCTGCCTCAGCTTCCCTAGTAGCTGGGACCACAGGCGCCCGCCACAATGCCCAGCTATTTTTTAGTTGCAGCCGTCGTCGTTTTGGCGGCTGGGGCTGGATTCAAACCCGTTGTTCTGGCGGGCCCGGGCTGGATTTGAACCCGCCAGCTTAGGTGTATGTGGCTGGCGCCTTAGCCACTTGAGCCACAGGCGCTGAGCCTTTTTTTTTTTTAATGTTTTAGAGATACAGTCTCACTATGTTGCCAGGCTAGAGTGCAGTGGCTATTCATAGGCATGATCATAGCTCATAGCAGCCTCAAACTCCTGGGCTCAAGTGATCCTCCTGCCTCCACCTCCAAGGTAGCTGGGACTACAGGGGTCCAACACCACTTTACCCAGCTGATAGTATACTTTGTTGCATAAGTTTTAAAATTTTGGGTGGCACCTGTAGCTCAAGTGGCTAAGGCGCCAGCCACATACACCAGAGCTGGCAGATCTGAATCCAGCCTGGGCCTGCCAAACAATGACAACTACAACCAAAAAAAAAATAGCTGGGCGTTGTGGCGGATGCCTGTAGTCCCAGCTACCTGGGAGACTGAGGCAAGAGAATTACTTAAGCCTAGGAATTAAGAGGTTGCTGTGAGCTGTGACACCACGGCAATCTACCCAGGGCCATAGCTTGAGGCTATCTTAAAAAAAAAAGTTTTAAAGTTTTGACAAAGTCCACTTTAGTTTTCCTTTTCTTGCCTGTTCTTACCATGTTAGGTCTAAAAAATCAATGCCAAATCCAGTTATCTTAAAGCTTCTCCCATTTCCTTTTAGGAGTTTTACCGTTTTGAGTCTTAAGTTTAGGTTTTGGAATGAGGGCAGCTACTTCTATGTGGTCACTTATTGTTCCTGTCATGCTGGACTCCCCCCGCCTGCCTTTTACATCTCTGCTGCCATAGCCAACGTCACCATATAGTAGCTTCCCCTGGGCCTTGTTCCTCACCTGTCCTGGTCCAGCTTGCTACAGCCAACAAAATAAACTGAGAATGCTGCTTCCTCCTGTCCAAGTGACACTATGCTGTACACACCAGCCCTGCCTTGCTCTGTATTCCACCTCCAGGACTCAGTTTTCTCATCTGTAAAACACCCCACATCTGTTCTGGTCCATGCAGCTAGAGACTGAGGGGCTGTGAGTGTGGCCAGATGCTCCCTTGGTCTCACTCTGGCCTAACTCATGTTGCCGCTGGAGCTGCCCTCTAGAGTCTGTTGCACAGCTCCCTTAATCCCCTGACCAGACAGCTGCACACGTGTTAGTAAATCACTGGTTGGACCCATGACATGAAGCCCATGGCAACTTCACCGCCAAGTTCAAGGAGCTGCAGGACTCAGCTGCCCGGATGAAGGTATATGGGGCCCAGCAGGCAGCTGCTCATCTTTCCCCACTGCACAGTCAAAGAGACTCTCCGGAGAATTGTCCCCAGAGGGTGGTCTTTGCTCCCTTCATCTGTAGCATGTGTCCGCCTCCTGAGCTCTGCCCTCTAAACCCAGCAACATAAACTCCAGAACTCTTAGGATTGGGGGATTTTGTTCCAGTTTGTGGGTACCCTTACCCAGACTGGCTCCCTATTCCAGGGGCACATCCTGGCAAGGTGTCTGGCTCTCTATCCAACCCACTCCCTCCCTTGTCTTTCTGGGAATACCAAACAGGCTTTTTCCAATCACCAACCTCATGGGACACCCTTTGTGACCTTGTAGGGAACTCCTGAACAGCCCACCCTCCTGGAGCTCACAGCCTGATGAGGGAGACACATTCAGGTGGCCAGGCAACTAAGGCAGCAGGTGGCAGGGATGGCATTCCATGGGAGAAGGGTATATCTGGGAGATGGGGTTGGGGAGATCCTCTGAAAGGCAACAAGCTCCAGCCTGTGCTTGCCAGGAATCACCAGGGTTGTCAGGGAGGGTGTGGGATGAGAGTAGAGACCATGTATCAGGGAACTGAAAAGACAGAAGATCAGCAGCCTTGGGGGCTCCTGCCATGTTGAGTAGTGAAGGGGACTCACAATTTCACCTGTGCCTGCAAGCCCTGGCTCTCAGATTCTCCCACCCTGGGTTCGACCTCCCAGCACCAAGAACCCCCAAACTATGGTTGCCCTCAGCACATTCCTATCTCTTTCTGGGGCCCCTAAGCACCACCTGCTCTGACTTCCCACACCAGGTTGAGGGCCAGAAGGCAAAGAGGTGAACCATGGTCTGTGGCCAAAGTCAAACCCCAAGGAGCCCCCAGGAGCCAGAAGCCCAGGCGCTGGCGCTCTGGTCATTGGCAGACCCATCCCATATCCCTCAGGGCCAGCACACAGGTCAGGAAACACTTCTGAAGTCCTTTATTGGGCCAGCAAGGCCAGGAGCTGCCCTTCGAGTGGGGTCCCGTCTGGAATCTTCAGGTCAGTGGTATCCCTGCCCGTTCTCACCCATAGCAGGCAGCCTCTGCTGACTCACTACCTGGTACGTGCCTTCACATATTCCCAGCCCTCCTTGGAGTACTCGCAGGCCTTGGAGGGGGCGACAGACAGAGCTGAGATCACTGTGATGACACCTGCAGGAAGGGGTATGGCCACCCAGTGAGTCCCCTACTCAGCCTTGGCCAAGCCCCAGGAAAAACTCTTAGGTTGTCAAGGTTTTTGTAGAGGAAAACTGAGGCAAACAAGAGGCAGGGCCTTGTCTTGTTCACAGGACAAGCCCTGACGAGAACTCTTATATTCTACCTGACAGTGCACAGACTAGCCCTCTAAGGAGACTCCTTTGTGGTCCCCTCCCTGGAATCTCCACTCCTCTGATCAATAGGAGACACATACAGAGCAGAAAAAAGAATAGACAAAAAGGAATGGCCAGGAAGCAAGGAAGGGTGATAGCCTGGGGTATCTGGAGCTACTTCCCAACCAGAGGAACTGGGGGGACCTACCTGAATTCCAGGAGTCACGGATGGGAAAGGAAATCTTTGGAGGGGCTGGGAGCTGGGAAGAGAGACAGAATGGTGAAAAGTGCTCAGACCTTGGGATCATGCCACCCCCCAAGGCAAAAGATACCAAGCAGGGCTGGAAGGACCCCACAGCTGAACTCCCACCAAGTCCTGGCCTTGCTCCCAGCTCTCCATACCTTGGGTATTTGCAGGCCTGTCTGGTCACACACGTACTGGCCGAATTGATACATGGCCGGGGGAACCACTTCCCCAGCCTTCCGCAAGGCTGCCTCGCTCTTGTCGCTGGGCCCCAACAGTTCCTGGTCGTACACAAGGTAGACGGCGCCCCCAGCAACACTGCCCTTGATGAGGAGCCTGCAGGAAGGGAAAGAACAGAAGCTCAGTGGACACTGCTGGCCCACAAGGAGAAGTTAGACCCTTCTGGGGGCTCGCAGTTCAGAGTGACACCCCGTGGCATCACACACACACAACGTACAGTATGCAAAGCAGGGAGACTTACCAACACTTTAACTGGCAAAGTGACGTTGGGAGAGGAATAGTGGGTCACTCCAGGTCCCACAGAGAACAGGGATAGTGAAGACGTAAGACCTCTAACTTTCTAGAAGACTTTCATCCCAGGGAGGGACTCTCCGCGAGCAACCCAGGGGTTTTTCTAAGTGTCCTTCACCGCTTCCCGTGAAACACTCGCTGCTCTGCGCGCGCATTAACCTCCCCATCACCCCGAGTGGCAGGTTTCGCCAAGTTTCCCACTTCGGAGGGGTCGCCGACACCTTGAGTGACACGACAAGGTTCGCCAGGGGGAAAGCAGGCAATTGGCGACCTTGGGAAGCCCCAACCAGCTTGTGCCTCGGTTTCCCTAGGTGGGCCAAGAGTGTGAGGAGGGGCTGACACTATAAAAAGAGAAGAGCAGGTCGGGACCAAACCGGAGGGGAGTGCCCACTGGAGGGGGACGTGCTCGGGTCTCCGGGCGCGTCTCCGGCGTCCTCACGCACCTCATCAGCGACCACACACGAGCCACCATGGTCGCTCAGCTCCGCGCGCAAGGACACCCGACTCGCCCGCCGCTTCCGGTCGGGAAGCCCCGGCTACTTCTGGGCGGGGTAGTCTTTCTTGTCAGCCGTAGAGGCCTCCGGGAGTCCGAGTCTCGTTACTTACTGCTCAAGGGCGTCTGCGAGATGTACCAGCCGCAAAACTGTCTGGGAAACGTAGTCGGTACAGCCCTGTAACCGCCTGTTCGCGAAGCTTCCTGGGAAATGTAGTCGCCCTGGTGGCGAGAGGGGAAACAGACGTCGCGTTTCTTGAGTTGAAGTCTGAGTGTGATCCGAAAAGATGTTGGAGCCTAAGCGATCCCCCCGCGCCCGCGCGGGAGACTAAAGGCCAGGACTTCGGAAGAATAAGCCTAAAAGGCGGTCGTCACGGCAACGCGGGGTCGGGATTGTTAGGGAGTCCTAGGTTACGTGATCGCACTCGGGGTGGGGCTTCCGAGTAGTAGGCGGGGCCGAAGCCAAGCCTGGGTAGGAGAAAGCCTGGCGGAGGCTGTTGCCTGGCAACGCTCGGGCACGGGGTCCCCACGGCCCGGCCCCTCCCTCCCTGGAGGAGGCGTGCCTGGAGTGCTTCACTTGACTCCCGCCCTACCGGGAAGGGAGCGCGGTCCAGGACCTAGCCAGACGAAGCCGTGGAAGGAGACCTGAGGACGTTCGCGTGGCTCCCAGCCTGGGACTCGGCCCCTCAGGATAGTGGGGGAAACTGAGGCCTGAGTGGGTGAGTGCGCGTTTTGGGGCCCTGGAGAGGTCCAAGGGACCAGTGCGTCCAGCCCAGGATCTGATCCCCTCCCGTTTTTCCCGCATCCTACATCCCAGCCCACTTACTTCAACCTTTAATCTGCCCATCCATCCATCCATCCCGCCTAGTGCCTCTGCGCGTTGCTGCGGGAATGGCTGGAAAAGGGTGAGGAGTTGGCTCGGCGCCTGTGGCTCAATTGGCTAAGGCACCAGCCACATACACCTAAGGTGGCGGGTTCAAATCCAGCCCGGGCCGCCAAACAACAA
>NW_003852483.1:203176-207304 GCF_000181295.1 Otolemur garnettii
CTCCTGGGCTTAGGCGATTCTCTTGCCTCAGCCTTCTGAGTAGCTGGGACTACAGGCCCCCGCCACAACGCCCAGCTATTTTTTTGTTGCAGTTTGGCCAGGGCCCAGCTTGAACCCGTCACCCTCAGTATGTAGGACCAGCGCCCTACTCACTGAGCCACAGGTGCCGCCCTGCCCCAGATTTCTTAAGACAAAAGTCCCTTTGGCTGTGTAGAGAGGGGAGGCTGGAGGGAATAGGTATGCATATGGAAAAGCCAGGGTGGAGTTAGAGGAGCAAACCTGGGCCTGTTTGAGTTCAGACCCTGAGCCTGGGGGCCTGGAGGATGTCTAGGAGAGACGCTAAGAGAATAGCAGGGGGCAAAGGCTATAGGGCTGGACCCAAGGATAGAAGATTGGGGACACCCCAACACCACCCACCACCTTCACCTGGTCCCTCTCAGCTCCCTAGGTTCTGGAGCTCCCCCGTCCTCATCCATTTCATAGGATAAAAACCCCAAGATGTGATGAGTTTGTGCCCTTTTCTGGGAAGACCCATGACCCCTGGAACTTTAAGAACCCTTCCTGTTTTTTCTGTTTCACCATCTCCCTGGAACATGTAAATCCACTCCCACAAGTGAGGTCACATCTGAACCCCAAGGATTTGGGCACCTCTGTCTCCACCCCCAGCCCTGTGCATCCACCTCCTTATGGGTGTCTCCAGAAAGAACTTTCTCTCTGGGCTTCCCCAGCTCTCTGGCCTCCCACATTCCTCATATTGCTCCATTGTCAATCTAATATCTATTGAGCACCTACTGGATGCCTGGCATAATTTGGGGGCACTGAAGACCTAATAGTGAACAAAACAGACACAGGGGCAGTACCTGTGGCTGAAAGGAGTAAGGCGCCAACCCCATGTGACGGAGGTGGTGGGTTCAAACCCAGCCCCGGCCAAAAACTGCAAGAAAAAAAAAATAGAGATAGATTTTCAGTTCCTTCCTGCCCTCATGGAGCTGACAGTCTAGGAGAGAGAGGGAGAATGAACTATAATACATTATCAAGTTCTTTCAGGTAATGATAAGTGCTCAGAAGATGAAAGTTCTAGAGGTAAGAGAGAGAGGGATGAGGAAGGGAGATTTAGAAAAGAGGTCCCTTCAGATTTTTTTTTTTTTTTGCACTGAACTTGAAAGCAGTGAGAGAACAAGTCATTAGGTTACATTGGGGAAAAGCGTTCCAATCAGCCATTGTAAAGGCCCTGAGGCAGGATGGTGAAGAAGAGGCTGCTATAGCAGAGCACAGTGGGCAAGAAGGGCTATTCCATGTAGGACTGTAGGAAGTTCAGTTTTTATCCTAAATAAATCAGGGAGGATTTTCAGTCAGGGGCAGGCAAGATGCGATTTGCCTACCAGGTAGAGGGAGGGGTCAGCCACAGTGATGACCTGGACAGGTGGTGGTCGTGGAGGTGGAGAAGAGGGGGTGGAACCATGGCAGGGAACATCACCAAAGGCTTATCAAACTTGTGTGGCTGTGGGCCAGGCCTGTGCCGGCCACCCTATCTCCCACTGCAGGCACAGGGAGGGCCATGAAGGTGCTGCTCCTTACAGTGCTGGGGGCCCTGTTCTTCGCCTATTATTGGGATGACAATTTTGACCCAGATGAGCACCTGGGGCTGGGGGAGAGAGAGAAGTTGGGCTGGCCATCTTGTCCTCCCTTCAGACTGACCACCCCTGCTCACACCAGCCAGCCTCCAGGGGGCTCGTGTGCTGCTAACGGGCGCCAGTGCAGGTGTTGGGGAGGAGCTGGCCTATCACTATGCACGCCTGGGCTCCCACCTGGTGCTCACTGCCTAGGCTGATGCCTTGCTGCAGAAAGTAAGCCGCCCCTGTCCAGTTTAATGGTGTAGATGCTAGGGGGGGTGGGGTGAAGAGGGCCTGAGTCTGAATCCCTGCAAATGATTCAGGCTTTCTGTGTGCCCTTGGGCAAGACACCCAACCTGAGCCTCAATTTCCTCATTTGGGAAAAGGAAGACAAAGTATCTTATCATGGGTTATGGTGTTGTGCTTATGCAGTAGCAGGGAATGTTCCTCAATAAATGGGAGTATTTACAATGTCATGCCTGTGCCCATAGCCACGGTTCTAAAATTCAAAGGACAGACACTTATTAGCAACAGCCCACTGCTGTTTCAAAGGAATATAGCGCTCTTAGGGACAAACCTTCCAAATTTTTAAGAGAAGCCAGAACTCTGGAAATTTTGTCCTTGGTTTTCAAATGTTGATGACTAAATAAAACATCCCCCATTCTGGCCTGCTGGCTGCCACTTGCCCCCCATCCCACCCACCCCCACCCCCCCGCAGTGGTAAAGCTTCGGGAATGATGTTGAATTGGACCGAAGGCTCAGGGTAGGGGAGCCAGCAGCTGGAGGGGCCCAGCTGGAGAGGTGAGGCCCAAGGGCAGCTCTGCTCCCCACCCCCTACCCCGCCAGGTGGTAGGGAACTGCCGGAAGCTGGGAGCCCCCAAGGTCTTCTACGTCGCCGCGGACATGGCCTCCCCCGAGGCACCTAAGCACGTGGTGCAGTTTGCGCTGGACCAGCTGGGTGAGGGGCGGGACCTGGAGTCTAGAGTCTGGGACATTGGCCCTTAGGGCTAGGACCAAAATTGGGGAGGGGTGTGGTAGTAACGGATTTCTGAGGGCGGAGACTTATGCGTTCCGGAGGCATGACCAGGGGTGGGCCACCTCATTGCAACAGGGGGAGGAACTCTGGATCCGGTTCTGTAGAGCTATGCTGGAAGTCTTAGGCCCGAGTCTCTATGATCGTAGGGGCGGGGCCTCGCGGCGCTGGGCTGTTGATGAGCCCAGGGGACGGGGCTGCAGGAATTAGCCTCGGGCTGACTGGCCTTTCTGGGCCAGGCGGGCTGGACTACCTCGTGCTGAACCACATCGGCGGCGCTCTGACGGACATGCGGTCCCGCAGCGCCCAGGCAACAAACTGGCTCTTGCAGGTGCTCTGCCCCTTCTATGGCCCCCGCGCTCCTCCCGCCTCAGTTGTCCGAGGGTCTCCCGCTCCCAGCGTAGCTCTGTCTCTGCCCTCGCGGGCGAGCTCTCTGTCCCTCACGGCCCTGGTCACGCCCTTCCGAGTCCTATGCCACGCCCCTGGGAACTCAGTCCTCCGGGCCTGCCTGTCCAGGTTCTAGGCTCCCTCCTGTTCTGGGCTTAGGCCCCGCCTCGCCCCCGGCTCTGCTTCCGCCTGGTAACTCGCAGTCGCGGTCTGCAGGTGAACTTCCTGAGTTACGTGCAACTGACTTCGCTGGCTCTGCCGAGCCTGACGGATAGCAAGGGCTCCCTGGTCGTGGTGTCCTCGCTGCTCGGTGCGTGCACACGGCCCCAGCTTTTCGGGGCGGGGAGTGGGGAGGATTCAGACTCGTTGCGGGCGAGCCTAGAGGGGCAGGAAGGCTTCGTGGAGGACGGCGAGCACAGTGTAGTTGATCAGCCGCTGGCCTCCCGCACCCCCAGGCCGCGTGCCCACGTCCTTTTCCACCCCCTACTCCGCGTCCAAGTTCGCGTTGGACGGCTTCTTCCGCTCCCTGCGGCGGGAGCTGGAGGTGCAGGATGTGAACGTGGCTATCACAATGTGCGTCCTGGGCCTCCAAGATCGTGCCTTCGCCGCCGAGAGAGTCAGGTGAGGCCCGGGCGTGAGCTGGGTCGGGGACTGCAGGGGACCGCCCAGCTCTAACCGCAGTTTCTACCGCGCCCTCCGGTCCCCAGGGGCGTCACTAGGGCCAAGGAGGCCCCGAAGCCCAAGGCGGCCTTGGCCGTGATTCGCGGCGGTGCCACGCGCTCCTCTGGCGTCTTCTACCCGTGGCGCTTCCACCTACTCTGCCTGCTCCGGGTCTGGGTGCCACGCCCGCGCGCATGGTTCATCCGCTAGGAGTTTAACGTCACCTCTGCAGCTACTGCCTGAGCTGGGGGTGTTGCCTCTCATCTTCCCGGAGGAGGGACACACCATCCAGGACACTAGCAGAGACACTTCTGAGAGGGTGGCCACAGCCTAAGACAGTCATAAAGATAGAAAAGCAGGCTCGGCACCTATAGCTCAACCAGCTAAGGCGCCAGCCACGTACACCTAAGGTGGCGGGTTCGAATCCCCAGCCCG
>NW_003852483.1:208291-212788 GCF_000181295.1 Otolemur garnettii
AAAAAAAAAAAAAAAAAAAAAAAAAATTCCTTGGTCCTTCCAATTTCTGGCAGTGGGCAGGATGTGGGTGTGGGTGTGTTCTGGGGCCAGAACTCTCCGCCCCACTTCACAGATGGGGACATGGAAGCTGAGAGAGATGGACCTCACTCAGCAGGGCGTGGGCTAAAGGAAGGGTACTGGTTGTAGAGCAAAGGTTGTTTCTGCAGCCTAAAGTACATGGTTTGTGTGTCATTAATAACGTGAATCTGGCCCAAAGCCCTTGACTTCCATAATCTCATGGCATCTTCACAGCCTGAGGTTAGTGCTACAATTATTCCCCTTGTGCAGATGAGAACACTGAAGCTTAGGGGAATCCAGTAGCAGAAGCTGGGATACTTACACCACTCTGTCCCTCTTCAAGGCAAGGTATAGCCTATATCTGCACATCAATATTTACATCAATTTATTGAAAATTGACATTCTTTTCTTCTTGCCCCCCAAATGGTAAACCAGTGCTGCTACTCACATAAAGAGAAAGCAACTGCAAAAAAGAAAACTGTCGAATGAATAGTTTTGTAAAATGCTAACTACTATAGGCTGTCCAAGGACTAAGATCAGAGGTGTAAAAGGGCTAAGCCCAATCACAGTGATACTGATTCTGGAATTCCGCTCTTCAATAGGTTCTTGGTCTCAGTGATTTGAAGAATGAATCCGCAGATCACAGATCAGTGGTAAGACTGGATTTATTTACAGAAAAGAATAGAGAAGTGCCAGAGCTGGCAGAAAACTGGCAAAGTGAGGAGAGAAAAGTGCTCTCTTTCTTCCTGTCTGTCTGTAGGCTCTTTGTCTAGGGTAGATATAGTCCTGTGGAGCCCTCAATAGTTACATTAGCGTGTCTGGGTCATGTCTGGGTGGCAGATGAATAGCTACAATCCCTTTCATTCCCAGGCCTAGGAGATGCCCCCCCCCCAGCCTGCTGGTTTTGCTGTTTGCTGCCACTGCACCAACATTGCCAAGGCAGAGGCAGCGGGTCTGTGCCCCCCAGCTCCACCAGCTGGCTGGGATGCCACTTGTCCTATATCAACTCTCCCTCTCCAAGTAGAAACTCTAACTGCTGTTAGGGAAAAGGGACAAAGACTCCATCTAACTGCTTCCTGCTGAGTCTGGCAATGATAGGAAGAGGCAGTTGGGGGTTCTCTGGAGGGAGAGTGATCCAGGGGTTCACGATGGAATCAGGTCTTGGACTGGAACCATCTTTACTGTGTGTGGCTTGGTGACATTTCTGGAAGACACAAATCTAATCACACTAAAAGGCAAGGGTAGAACAGTGAGAGGAGGGGGTTAATTACAGTGTCAGGTTAGAAGAACAAGGTCAGTGATGTTTAAAAGAAAACTATCAACACTTTTCTTGCTGTTTCTTAAATAATAACTTTCTTTAGGCTCACAAGTGTAGGCGGACTGTGGTTGATTCTCTTCATGGTCTGCTTCTGTAGAAGGTGGTGGGTTCCAGGATTTTACTTGTGAATGATGCATCCAGGAATCTATTCCCATAACTTTAATGGCTGTAGAAGAAGACAAGATAACAGAAAAGGGACCTTCCCAAGTTGGGGTTAGGGAAGAGTTCTGATCATGACTAGATCTCCAGGAGAGAAAGCTCCTTTAGTGTTGAATGTGAAAATGCAGTTGGGAGGTTTTTAAGGATTTGTTGATATTTAACTAAAGAAGTAATGTGTTTTACTAATTCTGTAGTTTCTTGATCTAATAATAAATCCTTAGTTAAAAGGGGTCTTTCATATAATAATTCAAATGGGCTACAGCCGAGGTTCTTTGGTAAATTTCTTATTCTAAGGAGAACAATGGAAAGCAATTTAGTCTAAGGGAGATGAGTCTCTTGAGTTAGCTTTCATAACTGTCCTTTGATTTTATCATTCATTTTTTCTACTTTCCCAGAGGATTGGGGCCTCCAAGAGCAGTGGAGATGATATTTTATGCCCAGGGCTTTAGATATTCCTTGTGTCACAATTGCCTTGAAGGCTGGCCCATTATCACGTGCAAACTCCTAGTCCAGACCTAGGGATAATCTCACTACTAAAGCCTTTACAACTTCCTGGGCCTTTTCTTTTCTACAAGGGAATGCTTCCACCCAATTAGTAAAAGTATTCACAAATGCCAGCAAATATTGCCATGTACTTTAGGGAGGTGAGTGAAATCTATTTGCCAATCTTCACCTGGATATTTACCTTGTCTCTGTATACCTGGGGGAGCTAGATGGTAATTTAAAGGATTGTTTCTTTGACATACGTGGTCACAAGTCCTTATTATCTGTTTTATGGTTTTAAATAAGTTTTTTCCATTAAAGAGAGCTTTAGCCATTTGATAGGTACTTTCAGTGACAAAATGAAAAGACTGGTGTAAAGTTTTAAGTATTTTCCATTGGCTTGTGGCAGATAATAGCAAAAGCCCCTTTCTATTTTGTAGCCAGCCTGATGGAAGTAGTGAATAGTCCCTGGATAAAGCCCGTTCCTTTTCTTTTTGGGTATATTGAGGTGCTTGATTCTCAAGTGATCCCTCCCAAATAAGGGGTGCCACAAGGGGAATTATTCCTTTCTTTGCTGCTATTTTAGCCTCTTTATCCTGGAGGGAGAGACCCACTCTCAATTACAGCATACTGAGTAACTACAGCATAGCCTGCTTTTTGAGTTCCATGTTCTATGAAAGAACTTCCATCTGTATATAAAACCATGTCAGGATTAGATAGGGGGGCAGTCCTAGCTGCATAGGGCTGTGCTATAATTTGTTAGCAGTCATGCCCTATCTCATTGGATTCAGGGAGGAAAGTGGCAGTATTCAGAGCAGCACAGGTGTGTAATTGTAGCACTGGTCCTTCTAGTAATAAGGCTTGATATTTAAGAAGGCAGTTATCTGCCAGCCAAAGATTGCTTTTTGAATTTAAAAGTCCAGTAAGGTCATGAGAAGTGTAAATAATTAGATCTCTTCCTAAAGTTAGTTGGTTGCTTATGTGGTTAGGAGGACTACAGCTGCTACAACCTGTAGACAGTGTGGCCATCCCTTGGCCACGGTGTCAATTGATTTACTAAAATATGCTACAGGTTGTAAAACTGGACCCCAGTGTTGGGCCAGAACTCTCAGTGCAATTCCAGTTCATTCTGTAATATACAGATTAAACTGTTGTCCAGTGGGAAGACTTAAAGTGGGGGCCTGCAAAAGAGCAGTTTTCAACTGTTGGAATGCCTTATTTGCTTCCGGTTCCCATTCTAGAGTAACTTTGAGCATTTTTAATTAAAGAATAGAGTGGTCTAGCTATTTCACTATATCCAGGAATCCAGAGTCTGCAAAAGCTTATAATTCCTAAGAAGCCTTGAAATATGAGAGTTCGAGGTTTAGGGTGAGCCAGTATTGGTTCTATTCTTTCTTTGCCCAAGGCTCTCTTCTCTGGTGAAAGCTGGAGACCCAAATAGTGAACTTCTGGGACACATAATTGGGCTTTAGCTTTGGAAATTTTGTACCCATAATCAGCTAGAAAGTTTAATAGAATTTGTGTAGCTTTGTGGCATTCCTCTGCATCTGATGCTCCCAAAAGAATGTCATCTACATACTGAAAGAGAGTCTGTGTAGGATATGAAAAAAGACTCAAGTCTTTGGCTAAGGCTTGTCCAAATAAGTGAGGACTGACCCTAAATCCCTGGGGTAACAGTCTATGTGAATTCGGTGTTGGAGTATGTCCCTCCCCAAAAGGGGAGCAGGACTTTCAGGCATGATTAGGAAGGTGTGAGAGAACAGCCAGTCTTCCCAATTACAGCTTAAAGGCTGAGAGAAAAATTTGGTAACCGGCTTTCCAGACACCCCCTGTATAGTTACAAGATTTGGGGGATAAAAGACCAGGGTTAGAGAGAAGTACAGAAAAGGTTGCTCCAGTGTCCAGAAGAAATTTTATCTCCTGGCCCTCCACTATAAGGTAAACCTGGGGCCCCTGAGGGGTCATGACACAAGCTGGAGCCATGAGAATCTGCCCCAGGCACCCTCAGTCCAGTTTGGGTGCTGATGGGATCACTGTTCCCGGAGGCCTTCACCTCTGAGCCACCATCCAGTGGTCACCCTTGCATTCTGTACAGGGACCAGATGGCTTCCCCAGCTGGTGCTGCTGGGGGCAATGCCACGTTGGCAGCACTTGTTCTTAGCTCCTCTGGCTTCCCTTTGCCCCTGAAAGATGCTCGTTTGTCCAAGTGCCATTACTAGAGCTGTCATTCTTTTCATATCCTTTTTCTCTCTTTCCTCCTCTTTCTCCTGATCTCAGTTATAAAAGACCACAGTGGCAGCTTTATTATTATTATTTTTTTTTGAGACAGAGCCTCAAGCTATCCCCCTGGGTAGAGTGCCCTAGCATCACAGCTCACAGCAACTTCCCAACTCCTGGGCTCAAGCAAGTCTCCTGCCTCAGCCTCCCAAGTAGCTGGGACCACAGGCGCCCACCACAACACCCGGCTATTTTTTGGTTGC
>NW_003852483.1:213462-223364 GCF_000181295.1 Otolemur garnettii
AAAAAAAAAAAAAAAAAAAGAAAATGTTTATGCCACCAGTCACCTTGTTTCTCAGGGTCCCATTCAGGATCCTCAAAGGGAACTGCCTGCCTTCCCGTGGGGTATCTGTCCCTTTCTTCAGGAGACATACTGCCATCAGTATTGGACATGAACCACAAATCACCCCACCTCCTAGCTTCATCTAAGATTTCATTTTTTTCACTAAAATTTAAAGTTTGATCTAGTAGTAACATTACATCTCTCCAAGAGAGGTCAAAGCTTTGTCCTAACCCTTGGAGAACATTATGTACTTATCAGGGTTATCAGAAAATTGTCTTAAATCAACCTTAATTTGCTTCAAATCTGCTAGAGAAAATGGAGTGTATACTTAGACATTTCCTCTTTTACCACCCGCAGTCTCGTGGTCGGCTTTCCAGATACCCCCTATATAGTTACAGATTTGGGGAGATAAAAGACCAGGGTTAGAGAGAAGGGACACAAAGAAGGATATGATTGTCTTCTGGGGGTCCCAGTAGGACCAGAAAAAACTCTTCACACAGCCTCCCTCCTGGGGTTTTCTGAATGCACAGAGGAAGGTGCAGGAGAAGTAGATATGGGGTTTGAACTAGGTTGTGACAGTGTCTCCCTTGGGAATTCCTGACCATCTGGGGAAGTTACTACAGCCAGGAGAGCTGAATCTATCTGACAGGTTTTACACAGTTGGGGATTCTCCCTGAGGAAAAAGAAAGCTTGCACGTAGGGCACTTCAGACCACTTTTCTTCTTCTTTACAAAAAGTATTTAACCAGGGGCAGCGCCTGTGGCTCAAAGGAGTAGGGCAGTGGCCCCATATGCTGAAGGTGGCAGGTTCTAACCCAGCCCCAGCCAAAAACTGCAAAAAAAAAAAAAAAAAAAAAGTGTCTAACTGAAAAATGGTGTCATAATTGAGAGTATCCGCTGAAGGCCATTGTTCACCAGTGGAGAGTTGATACTGAGGCCAGGCCTGGGTGCAGAAGAAAACCATACATTCTTTTTTTTTTTTCATTTTTTCTGGCCAGGGCTGTGTTCAAACCCACCACCTCCAGCATATGGGGCTGGCGCCCTACTCCTTTGAGCCACAGGTGCTGCCCAAAACCATACATTCTTTTTTCAGTGTCTGGGGATCAAACCTGTCCTAGTGCTTTAGAATACAGCCTAGCAGAGTGTTCCGGCAGCTCAGGCCAAATAATCAGGTATCCAGGAGCCTGGTCCCACCTGATGACAGTTCTCTTGGCAAAAGAATGTTACCCATCTGTGGAAAGAACATCTTGTTGATTCCACAGATGGGTAACATTGTTACCCATCCAGCGTCTTAATTCCACCCTGTATTCCTGGGATGTCAAAGCATCCTCTGACCAACCCAAGATGAATTCTGCCAAACAAACAAACAAACAAACAAACAAAAGGCTCGGCGCCTGTGGCTCAAGCAGCTAAGGCGCCAGCCACATACACCTAAGGTGGCGGGTTCAAATCCCCAGCCCGGGCCTGCCAAACAACAGTGATGGCTGCAACCAAAAAATGGCCAGGCGTTGTGGCGGGCGCCTGTGGTCCCAGCTACTTGGGAGGCTGAGGCAGGAGACTCGCTTGAGCCCAGGAGTTGGAGGTTGCTGTGAGCGTGATGCCATGGCACTCTACCCAGGGGGATAGCTTGAGGCTCCATCACAAAAAAAAAAAAAAAAAAAAATCCTGCCAAACAAAAGGAAGCGTCCTTCCAATGCTTGGGGAAGAAGCCCTGAGGATAGTGGCTTCCTCAGCCCTGGTGCTTGTCTGGAATTAGCCACTCTTACCAGTGGCTTAGTACCCGCTGGCTCTTCTGTGCTTATAACCTGCCAGCAGCACAGTCCGAGAAATCAGGTATCAGGGAGCCTGGTCCCACCTGATGCATATTCTTCCCCTTTCTGGCCCCCCCCCACCCCGGCTCCATGAGTATCAATCAAAGTGGGGATGAGCCCCATTCTGGAGAAAATAGCTGTGTGGTGCTTGCACATTTAACTCTATATAATCTTTACAAACTTCTTTTAAATTCCCAGTAACAAAGGAAAATAGCAGATCTTAAATGCTTGTTTTCCTACCTCCCTTTTCTTTCCCAAAAGTTAGCCAGGCAACGATAATTACTTAGTGACAAACCAGAATTGAGAGACACTTTGAAACTTTTGGATCACAATTAGTTACAATTAGTTGAAGTCTTAAACCTGGAAGTATTTTAAACATTCACATTTACATACACTAATAAACCAGAAGAAATCAAATACCCAAGGTCATCTTCATTGCCTTTCTTCATTTTTAAGAGACTGAACTGTAGCTAAGGGTTTAGGGCCATTCTTGCTTTGGGGAGTAGCTTCCCTTTACAGGCCTCTAGTTGCCCAGAGAAGCCATGTAGGGGAGTCTTTTTGCCCTTTGTTTGGAGTAACTTGTAGTTAACATGGTTTAACCATTTTTTTTTCCTCAGACACATGAAAATGCCAATTGACTTTAATTTTGCAATGAAAGACAATAAAAAAGACCTTACGACACACCTACAACATTTGAGGCACACTTAAAACATCCAAAAAATACCAGAATGAGCCCGTACAAACTTAACTAGATAAAGCAATCCTTTACCAACATTCAGACAAGCATGTAAACTACAAGGAGAGAGAAAGAAGCAGAAGATGTCTATAGATTCTAGAGATAAATCAAAAAAGTTTGGGACCATGAAAGAAAAGAGAGAATTATAAACGCTGGGAAAGCACAATTTTCAGAAGGCCCTCTGGCTCAGTGCCTGTGGCTCAAGTGGCTAAGGTGCCAGCCACATACACCTAAGGTGGCGGGTTCGAATCCAGCCCAGTCCCGCCAAACAACAATGACAGCTGCAACCAAAAAATAGCCGGGCCTTGTGGCGGGCGCCTGTGGTCCCAGCTACTTGGGAGGCAGAGGCAGGAGACTCACTTGAGCCCAGGAGTTGGAGGTTGCTGTGAGCTGTGATGCCACGGCACTCTACCCAGGGGGACAGTTTGAGGCTCTGTCTCAAAAAAAAAGAAGGCCCTCCCATGTCCTGGGGTCAGAACCATTGCTGGGTACCCCACGGCCTCTGGGTGCTATCTCTTTGCTCGGCTCTCAACCAGAGAAAAGGGGTAACTACAGAACGGTTTCAAGTCTTCTAACATTCCCTTCGACTCTTTTCTGGAGCCAAAGGGAATTACAAAGTTTGTTCCCCAACAGCCTCTTGCCTGTGACCTGGAGGTTAGCAGCCACACTATTTACTAGCTGATGGGCATCAAAATTATTAGTCTCCATTACAACAACTATAGAGAAAAGCAGGATAGAGGTAAGTGGCCTATTGCTTACCACAGATCTTCAATCCCGGATGCGAGCCCCCAAATATGATACTGGAATTTCGCTCTTCAATAGGTTCTTGGTCTTAGTGATTCGAAGAATGAATCCGCGGACCACAGATCAGTGGTAAGACAGGATTTATTTACAGAAAAGAATACAGAAGTGCCAGAGCTCCTGGCAGAGAGAAAACTGGAGTCAGGAGAGAAAAGTGTTCTCTTTCTGTCTGTCTGTAGGCTCTTTGTCTAGAGGTACATATAGTGGCATGGGGCCCTTGATAGTTAGCTGGGTTAGGTAGTTACACATTTGGTCCTCCGTAGTTACATTTAGTGGCCTCCTCAGCCCTGGCACTTGTCTGGGCTTGGTAGTTACATTTAGCTTGTCTGGGACATCACATCTGGGATATGTCTGGGGGTCATGTCTGATAGTTACATGGTTGGCCCTGCCCTCGGTAGTTACATTTAGCTTGTCTGGGACATCATGGCTGGGACATGTCCGGGTAGTCACACGGTTGGCCCGGCCCTCGGTAGTTACATTTAGCTTGTCTGGGACATCTGTCTGGGACATGTCTGGGTCACAGCTGGGTCGCAAATGAATGGCTACAATCCCTTTCATTCCTAGGCTTAGGAAATGGGGCCCTCCAGCCCACCCTCCAGCCTGCTGGTTCTGTTGCTTGCTGCCACTGCACCAACATCACCAAGGCAGAGGCAGCTGGTCCACGCTCCCCAGCTCCACCAGCTGGCTGGGATGCCACTTGTCCTGTATCAAGACCATTCCTAGGGTGGCGCCTGTGGCTCAAAAGGGTAGGGCACCGGCCCCGTATGCTGAAGGTGGTGGGTTCAAACCCAGCCCTGGCCAAAAAAAAAAAAAAAAAAAAAGACCAGTCCCAAACTATAACTGTCCCCCAGAGATAAGGAGTCAAAAAGAAAAAACAATCTTTCGTTTCCACCTCCTGATTCAAAGTTTCTTTGTGCACTATCCCCACCTGCACCACCAAAAATTAGATCAAATGCTACCAGGGAGCACTATTTACACATTGCTTTGCTCAGACCTGGCCAGAGCTGTATGTAATGAAACCAATACCCTTGTTAATGTTTTATTTTGTGCCAGGCACGGTTATATCTTGTTCATACGATTTGGTGTTATTATCCTCACTCTACAGATGGAGGAATTGAGATTCTCGGAGGTGAAGTCACTAGAGCAGGGTCAGCCAGCAAAAGTTGGAGGTGGGATGCCAGCTATGTACCCGTTGGTAGAGGGAGTCACGTAGCCACAGCCACGCCCACCGGGTTCGACTCCTGGCCAGGGACCCTGAAGTAAACGCGCATGCTCATGGAGCCTGGTTGCGCATGTTCAGGGTGACTGCAGAGACTCCTCCAGCAACCAGGAGGCGCGCGTGCACGTCCTTGCCTCCCCGGCCTGCACGTCCCTTGCTGGATAGATATCCCAAGGTTCCGTGCGGTATCGGCCCTTCCGCCTCGGCAGCCATTGGAGTTTCCAGGTATGTTCGCTCGGGGTCGGAATCCACTGCCATCTGGGTTCCTGAGCTTGCTGTGCAAGTTGGAGGATGGCTGGGTTTGTCTGATGAGGCCGAAGGAGCCGAGGCGTGGGGTTCCGAGCTTAGGGAACCGCGCCAGACTCATTTCTTTTTTTCCTCAGCTGCTGTCGCAGCCATGGCTCTGCGCTACCCCATGGCCGTGGGTCTCAACAAGGGCCACAAGGTGACAAAGAACGTGAGCAAACCGAGGCACAGCCGCCGCCGCGGGGTGAGTGCCGTCAAGGTCGACGACTGCCTGGAGTTCCCAGGGGGGGAATTCTGGGTCTTCGGAGTTGAAGGAAGCGGGGTAGGAGACGGGCTTACTAGGCCAATGGCGTGATCTCGGACACTGTATGAATCCGTGGGACCGAGGGACCAACTTGAGCGGCGTGTGCGAGTGAGTTAGAAGTTTTGACCCACGTGCAAGAGGTCCCCAGTAGAACTGAAGCCAGGCCGAGGTTGGAAGGGGGAGGGCAAAGATGAGGCCTTGAGTGTTAGGGTGTGTGAGCCCCTATATTCAGGAGGCAGCCGCGATTCCATCTGTGTTTAACCTGTGCCCGGGGTGAGGGGATCCCAGGAGCAGGGAACAACCAGTGGAAAGGGCAGGAGTTTCCTGGGGATGTTAACACCAGGACACGAAGGAGGATTTGCTCTTCGTCGGCACCCGCAGTCACGGTGAAAAGTTCTGATTGTTTGTTTGTTTTTTTTGGTCGAGACAGTCCCACCCTGTGCTCCTGAGCAGAGTGCAGCGGCTTGGTAGTTCACTGCAACCTCAGACTCCTGGCTTGTGGGCATCCCGCTGCCTCAGCCTCCGGAAGCTGCTGGTATTACAGACGCTCGCTGCGGCGCCTGGCTGGGTTTTTCCATTTTTTTCATGAGTCGGGGTCTCACTTTCGCTCAGGCGAGTCTCGAACTTCTGAGCTCCAGTGATTCTCCCTCCTCAACCTCCCACAGTGCTGGGATTACAGGCCTGAGCCACCGCGCCCGTCAAGTTCTGTTTTTTGTTCTGCGTTCTCACAAACACGGGAGGCATGTAGCCAGGGCAACTGGGCAACGCATGAAGTTGATTGAGGGCCCAGATACAGCCCTGATCGGGCTGGCCTCAGCCTCCAGCTCTAACGCCTTTGCTTTGCGCCTTAGCGTCTCACCAAACACACGAAGTTCGTGCGGGACATGATCCGAGAGGTGTGTGGTTTTGCCCCATATGAGCGGCGGGCCATGGAGCTGCTCAAGGTCTCCAAGGACAAACGGGCCCTCAAGTTCATCAAGAAAAGAGTAAGTAGGCTCGAACTCAACCGGCTAAGGCTCCAGCCACATACACCTAAGGTGGCGGGTTCGAATCCCCAGCCTGGGCCCGCCAAACGACGACAGCTGCAACCAAAAAATAGCTGGGCGTTTTGGCGGGCACCTGTGGTCCCAGCTACTTGGGAGGCTGAGGCAGGAGACTCGCTTGAGCCCAGGAGTTGGAGGTTGCTGTGAGCTGTAATGCCACGGCACTCTACCCAGGGGGACAGCTTGAGGCTCTCTCTCAAAAAAAAAGAAAAGAGTAAGTAGGCTGCAGGTGGTAGGGGGGCAGGTTGGGACCAGGGTGCAGGCTGATGGCCTTCCTTGCCTGGCAGGTGGGGACACACATCCGTGCTAAGAGGAAGCGGGAAGAGCTGAGCAACGTCCTGGCGGCCATGAGGAAAGCAGCTGCCAAGAAGGACTGAAAGCCCCTTCTCTTGTGCACAATAAAACCTTTATAGGTAAACTGGACTCTAGTTCTGCTGCTGCCCTGGCACTGGGAGGGGGCTCTGTCTCATCTGTTTGTTGATCCCATAGCCTGGGCCAGGATAGTGCTGTGCCTGACAGTTGAGGCATGGGGCAGTAGGCACAGGAACACACAGTACTGAAAATTATTTAATCATAATTAAGTATTTCATAGGTATCAGACTCTGATTAACCCATAATCGAGGTCCCTTGGCTAAATCCAAGCCACTTGGTTGAGCCTCTGGTGGCTCATTTGCCAGGCCTAGGCACCCCTCCCTTCTGTGCACTGTACATCTCAGGCTGGGCCAGCTAGTCATCATCGCTCCACAGCCAGGGCCTCAGCCTCCTCCTCAGGGAAGGCGATGTCAAAGATACTGCGGTAGTGCTCCACAAAGTGCACCTCCAGGCCCTCGGTGATGAAAGCTGCCAGATCGTAGAAGTCCTTCTTATTCTCAGCTGGCAGTACAATGCATGTCACCCCAGCACGTTTGGCCTGGGAGGGAAGAAATGTCTTGAGTCAGTCTTAGTCCAGAGAGCACAGGGCCCTAGGGGTCTAGGTGACACCTGGATACCAGGCAAGACCCTGGGCTAGTGTCTAGATACACAGTAGAGTTTCTGGATTAGTCATAACATCCACTGCTTTACATTTATCTGAACATCTAATACTAAAAAATGTGAGACTTTTCCCAGACTAAGGCCCATGTGGTAGGCAGTAGGGCCTGTCTCCTCTCTGTCCACAGCCCTCCATGGCTCCCACCTCCTTTGGACAAAACATGTCCTGTCCAACCCACCACCCTAATCCTTAAAATATGTAGATCTTGTCCAAACAGCAGGTGTTCCTACCCAGTGCCTAAAATGTTGTATTCCCTCTCCTGGGCCCTGTCCCTTAAGACAGCTAGCAGTTCCCAACTGTCACCATGCACTATTGGAACATGGCTCTTGCTCTGCTATTATCTGAGGGAAAGGCAGAGCTGGGTTGGGAGGAAGGACTGACTAAAGGACAATAGGACTGGGCTGGAAGGTCAGCTCTCTTTTTAGAGACAGAGTCTTACTTTGTCACCCTTGGTAGAGTGCCGTGGCATCAGATTTCACAAGCAACCTTCAGCTCTTCGGCTTAGGTGATTCTCTTGCCTCAACTTCCCGAGTAGCTGGGACTATAGGTACCCGCCACAACGCCTGGCTATTTTCTTGTTGCAGTTGGGCCGGGGCTGAGTTTGAACCCACCACCTTCCGTATATGGGGCTGGTGCCCTACTCACTAGGCCACAGGCACCACCCAAGGTCAGCCCTCTTAACTTGCTACAGGCCTGGGAACAGACTTGAACTCTTGACCCACTAGCAATGCCCACATCTTCCCCCTCTTGTTCTGTACCATGGGTTATGCTGGGTGCTAGGCTGAGCAGGGGACCTCCACTCCTGCCTTCAAGGACCCTAGGGTCCAGATGGAGATGGTCTGTGGGAAAGTTCTAGAACATCCTCCAAAGTCTTGAAAAGTTTGAGAACTGGTGGGGGGAGTTCTAGATGATGTAACTCTAGGCCTTGTTTTCCTCATTTGTAGAACAGTTATTTCCCTTCTGCCTATCTGTGGGTACTAAACAATGATGGTGATACCAGCCACTTCCTGCCATGTGATGGCACAAGGACAAGCCACTCACTGCGATGGTTTTCTCCTTGATGCCACCAACAGGTAGGATTTTGCCTGTGAGGGAGACCTCACCAGTCATGGCCAGGTTCTGCCGGACAGGTCGATCCATGGCCAGTGACAGCAGGGCTGTGACGATGGTGCATCCAGCACTAGGGCCATCCTTGGGGGTGGCGCCCTGGAAGGGAGAGGTAGGTGAACATGTGTTGCCACCCCAGGACAGCAGGTGGGTATGGGGAGGGGGTGGTAGTACCTCAGGTACATGGAGGTGGATGTGTGAGGTCACCAGGTAATCATTGGAGGGGTCGTGCTGCATCAGAAAGGCCCTGGCAAAGGTGTAGGCAATGCGGGCACTTTCCTTCATCACCTCACCCAGCTGGCCAGTCACCTCCAAGCTGCCATCCTTGTCACCTTTGGGGTCTTTGTCCTGTGGCCGCCTTGGGGATGTCTCCACAAACAACGTGGAGCCTCCTAGAGAAATGAGGTGTGGAGCCCATGAACGCTGGGGGTCTCTGGCCCTTGGGGCCCCTCTTAAGCCCCTCCCTTTTTGCTCCTCTCAAGCCCCCACCACCAGGGTGATGGTCTCACATCAAGGACTCCTCATTCCCCGTGTGTAAACCTATCAAAGTATCACCCAAATAAAGTTCCCTGCGTGCTACTAGCCTGTGTGGTCATATCCTTTTCCTCAGGGTCCACATACTTCTGACCCCTACCACAGTGTCCAGAGATGGAAGGTGGGATATGCTTATTCTTGAATAGAACTAGAACACCTTTGAGTCCTCTCTGCGACAACCCAAGGGACATGAAGAACCCCCTACCTACCACACAGCCTCCCAGGGGAGGCCCACTCACCCATGGCTGTCCAGGCCAGCCCCATGACCACACCAGGTGGTGTCACATCATACATGCGCTCCACTGTGAAGATTGGCTTTCCCACAAAATCCTGCAGGTTTTCAGGCGTCACCTCCACAGACTCAGCCTCACCACTGACGATCTTGTATGCTGACTTCCGTAACACCTAGGCAGGCAGGGAGGCAGTGAGATGGGTGTCGGGCTGGCAAAGGGGGCATGTGTGGGGTCGGGGCCTGCTCACACCTTCTCCACCTGCTTCTGCAGGTTGCGGACACCACTCTCCCGACAGTACTGCTTGATGAGGAGTGTCAGGACATCCGATGACAGCTTGGCCTTGCTTTCATCCAGGCCACACAGGGCACGGGCTTGGGGCACCAGGTAGCGCTGCAGAGAGTAGCCATCAGGGATGGACCAAGGGGACTACAGCACCAGCCCATTCTAGACCCCCAGACCTCAGGGTCAGGAACCAGCCCCCTCACCCCAACCTGTTACAGACTCCCAAGAGCCCTGAATGTTAAGTCTGGGACCTACACGTGCCCAGCCCTGCCAACACCACTTACCCCAGAGACCCCAGGCCTCTGCTGGTGCTGTACCCTCTGCCCCGATCTACCTCCTGCCCCTGCAAGATGCCACCTTAGATACTGCTTCACCAGGAAGGGGCTGGCCCCATGTATGGTACAGACTGAGGTCCTAAGTGACAGCTGACTTGTTACATGGCATCTGCCCTTGGCAGACAGGATGGGGACTAGATTGGAGGTTCCAAGATCACCCACAGCCCAGCACAATTTGTTGTT
>NW_003852483.1:223401-249011 GCF_000181295.1 Otolemur garnettii
GAGACAGTGTGTCTTGTCACCCTGGGTAGAGTGCTATGGTGTCATAGCTCACAGCAAACTCAAACTCTTGGACTCAAGCAATCCTGCCTCAACCTCCCGAGTAGCTGGGACTATAGGCACACACCACTACACGTCCTGGCTAATTTTTCTGTTTTTAATAGAGACTGGTCTTGAACTCCTGAGCTCAAGCAATCCACCTGCCTTGGGTGGTAGGATACCACCTCCCAAAGTGGTAGGATTACAGGCATGAGCCACTGTACCCCCAGCACAACCCTTGCCAGTCCTAAGCTCTGAAAGCACAGCCAAAGGTGTCTGAGACATAGGCACAGAGAGAGCCATGTGTATCACTGTGTTTGCTGACTAACTCTGGGGTGGGTCCTGGAGCCTCCTGTCCCCCTACCCCAGCTGCAAACCAGCCTGCCTCTGGGAACTCAGGCCACCATCAAGACCCTGAGGGCTGGAAACCAGCACCTACCACAGGCTGTGAAAGGGGTATTGGGGAGAAACACACTCAACCCCTTCCCAGAAAAAAAAGGCTACATTAGAAACACAGGGCTCCTCTCTAGGAAGGGACTTAGCTAAGATGTGTTCTGCCCTGTGTCATTCCGGGCAGGAGCCACAGGTCTCACCTTTAAAATGCTCCCCACTCCCAGCACCAGGAGATAGCAGGGCCATCCCTGGACTGGACAGGGAGATGCAGGTGTTGTGTTAACATCTAAGAAGCACAGTTGAGGCCCCTGCCCTTGAAGCACAGGGAAACCAGAGTGTGTGACCCAGGCAGAATGGTCCTCATGGTGATTGTCGTGTCACAGCAGAGTGCAACATCGCACTACAGCATTTTGCAGTCTGGGCCCTAGAAGCTGAGGCAGCTCTTGCCATCTCAGCACTCATTCCTAGTGTCTCCTTATTTCTGTCTCATCAGCTTTCTTGGCAAACTTCACAGCAGCCCTATCCATCTCCCCTGGGGAAGGGCCTCCCTGGAGCTAGGCCCCCACAGACTTGGTGCCAGCAGATGGTGGGAACCCCGAACCCTAGGACAGCATACCTCTGCAATGGCCAGCTTCTCCTGGGCCACATAGCCAGACACATTGATCATCTCCATCCGGTCCCTCAGGGGCTCTGGGATGGTCTCAGTGACATTGGCTGTGCAGATGAACAGCACCTAGGAGCAGCACCAAGATGCTGGAGGACTGGCCAGCCCCTCCCCACCAGCCCAGGCCCCCAGGTGAGTAGGAACCGCACCTTGGACAAGTCCACAGGCACATCCAGGTAGTGGTCCAGAAAGTTGGCGTTCTGCTCTGGGTCCAGCAGTTCAAGCAGTGCTGATGAGGGGTCCCCTTGATAGCCCCGGCCGATCTTGTCAACCTGGGGCAGTGGATAGCAGGCAGCATTGGTGCATTGTCCCCCATGACTTGCCAAGCTCACCAGTGGGAGCCCACAGGGCTGGGGACACTCCAAGTAGGAGAGGAGTCTGATAGGCTTGGCTGTGGATAGGAGGGACCATCCTTGTCAACAGAGCATGTGACCTGCAGGAGCCACACGTTTCACTTCAAACATAGCCTTGCAGCTGGGAAGGCCCAGGGGCCAGCAGGTATGGCTCACTGCCACCGTCTGCTGGACAGGTTGGGCCTGTGCTGCCCTCCCTGCTGGGCACCCACCTCGTCTATCAGGATCAGGGGGTTCTCTGTCTTTGTCTTCTTCAAGCACTGGATGATCTTTCCAGGCATAGCTCCCACATAAGTCCGCCTGCAGGAAAAGGCACACTGGGGTCAGTGGCTTGCCAGGGAGCCCCAGAGCCTACACATGGGTCCTGGCTGGGCCACCAAGACTCCAGGCCCTCAGCACACTGTGTGCCCTACAAAGTCACTCAGAAATCTACACAACATGGCCACAATGTAACCTGGATAAATGCCAGCAGCTGCAGGTGTGAGGCAGACAATGGAGCAAGGCTGGCTACTCGCTCCAACTTGCCTTATGTCTGTGAGAGCTAGGTCAGTGCTGATCCATGGCTAGGTCTCCCTCAGTTTTGTCTCCAGCTGGCACCACCTCCTATGTAGTAAAACCCAGCCCAAGTTCTCCCATCCAACACAAGAGAGCACATGGACCAGACTGGGTGATAGCAGGTGTGGCCTGGCCTTCTGCGCCTCAGGTCAGTGGCAGCACAAGGGGTGCCCGGCACAGCTAGTACTTGCTGTCAGTAATGTTTCCTGACAAGCAACTTGCTCTGCCCCAGCATTTAGCAGGGAACAAACCAGAAGAGTCCTGTGCTCCTGCTCTAGAGGCCCAGCAGAGCAGACAGATCACAAAGAAGCCACAGAGGAAATCACAAGGTAGGAGGACTTTATACACACCACAAAGAAATATAAAATGGAGGATTGTCTGAAATGCCATAGGGTACAGAGATGTACTTATGCCATTTAAATGCTTTTTTTTTTTCGGGGCGAGGGGTAAGGAATGTCCTAGGGAGAGGCCATGAGAAACGGTGGTAAAGAGGGAGCCACATAGGGTCAGATAAGGCTTGATGGAAGAGTATTCAGGTAGAGGCACAGCCCATGCAAGTGTCCTGGGGCAGAGACTGTGCCTGGTGTACTAGGAGCACAGTGAAGAGGCCTGTGTGGCTTAAGTAGAGTGAGGAGAGGGAGAGAGGGAGGAGGGCAGAGCAGAGAAGGGACAGGCAGGTGGTACAGGGCTGCCTTGACTGTAGGGAAGACTTGGGCTTTGACCCTTAAGGAGATGGGAGCCATGGTGGGATGTAGGGAGAGGAGTGTTTTACTACTATTATCAACAGGATCCATTCATCCCCACAGTCAGTCTGTCTTTGGTTTTATTTTGAAAACCCAGATAGATGTTGGCACATACGGCCACCTGCCCACACCCTCTCCTCTGTCCCTATCCCGATGACTCATCAATATCAGAGATGCCCAGGCTAGTGTAGCATAGAAGCCTTGCTAAGGTCTCTCTTCACCCTCAGCAAGTGCTCTTTGCCTGTATCTTCTAGCATTCCTTGAACCAGGGGCCAAGAGGCTGCAGGACCTGCCTCAGACCACACACCCTGGATAGGACTGACAAAACCCTCTGGCACTTGCTCCTTCACTTCCACCTGGCTATCCTCTCCAGCTCAGATCCCAGCCTTGACCAAGGGCCTACAGCAGCATCCCTTCCTCTTCAGGGCTTCCCCACACCTGGACTCAATGGTGCGCCGGGGGACTGGACACAGCAAAAGCTGGGGGCTCTCCCTGCCTGCTAGGTGGGTAGCTGAGGCTCATCTTGGCCCACTGCTGCCAGGAGGCCTACGATAATTCTGGTGGCCAGAATTATTGATATTTTTAAAGAAGCCAGAAATGTTAACTTTTAGACATAGATTTGACTAAACACCTTGTAGGATGGAAATAGGCAGTAAACACAAAGCAGATGCTTCACACTTATCTCTCACCAAGACTGTGGTTTTCAAAGAAACTGGCGTGGCAGGAAGCAACAACCCAACCGCCCACCTGAAGGGCCAAGCGGCATGAGGATGCTAGACATGGGGTTCTGACCCCTTCTCTGGGCCTGAGGGTGACCAGAGAGGAGAGAAACCACACAAGTGCTGAGGCTTCTCTGGTGTGCACAGCCCTATCCTCACTGGGAGATCATCTTGCCACCCCCGCCCCTGCCCTTTCTAGGCCACAGGCTTCAGGGAGGTCAGTGCCCCAAACCTAGAACCTGGACTGAGATAGGACATAAGCTGGGACTACCACAGCTATCTGCTGAGAGTTCCAAGGAGTTTATAAATGTAGATTCCTGCCAGTGTTGTTTGAACAGCTGGATTCAGCAAGGCCTGAAGTCTGCCCAACACCTAGACTTTTCAGTTACTCCAGCGTGAGCAGAATTTTTTGCAGACAGCCCAAAATCACTCTGACAAACGTTAAAGGTTGACCCAGAGAAGACTGAAGCCCAAAAGGAAGGCTAAAGCCAGTAGGAAGGGAGAGCGTGGATAGGGCTAAGCCTACCTGTGGCCCTTGATCTCAGCCACATCAGTCATGCCCCCAACGCTGAAGCGGAAGTACTCGCGGTTCAAGGCGCGGGCAATGGAGCGGGCAATGCTGGTCTTGCCCACACCAGGTGGGCCATAGAAGCAGAGGATCTTGCCCTGGGTGGAACCTCGGAGCTGGCTGACAGCGATGAACTCCTGCAGGCAGAGGTGGGCTCAGCAGGCACAAGGGCTGGATACTCCAAGGACACTGGTGACCCTGGCCCTTGAGGAAGAGGCTTTGCCCTCCCAGGAGGAGTATGGGCACAAATCAAATCTTGCCACCTTCACTTAACCCTTCAGACATTCAGAGTTTGGGAGAAGGGACCAGGCTAGTCCAGGAAGGCTGAACTGACTGGAGCTATCAGTGGTCATGAGGGAGGGATAGCCTGTGGTGAGGGCTCCATCAGCATCAATAGAACAACTGGGTTCTAGGAAACTGTGGGTGACTGGCAGCACTAGGCCTGTCTGGGAAGCTCCTCCACCTAACTGGTCTTTGCCTCCCACATTCTGGACCATGCGCTCCTCCCTCTCCCTGGTCAGGCTGCTCAGCTCTGCTCAGCTCACAGAACGGGCGATCAAGGTCCAGGCCCCAGGCCCAACCACAAACCCCTACCAGTAATGACCTTGCCCCCGTCACCCACCCTAGGAACGGGCAGGGAGCCTCACCAGGATGCGCTTCTTGACGTCCTCCATGCCATAGTGGTCCTCCTCCAGCACCGCCTGCGCCCGCACCAGGTCCAGGTTCTCATCACTGTATTTGCCCCATGGAATGGATGTGAGCCAGTCCAAGTAGTTGCGGGTGACGCTGCCACAGAACAGAATAGATGTGAGCCAGTGAGTGGGGTCCCATGCTCCTCACTGCTGAGAGTCCATCCTGGAAGGGACCACACCCCAGGGCTCTCTAGATTCCTGCCCAGAGTACCCTGCCTGCTCTTTGACAAAACTTCAGACACATGGAGGAGAGGGAGTGCCTCGAGGTTTGCATCTGATCCTTGCTGGCAGAGCACAGATGTGCCACCCTCTGCCCACAGCTGAGCAGGCACCACAGAGAGGGTGAGGCTCAAGAAAGGAGAGAACATGACCCAAGGCAAATGGAGAAACTGAGGCCGAGGCCACATGCACTGTCAGGAGAATGATGCAGCAGATTAGGAGGGTGTCCACGCTGGCCCCAGAGCTGGAAGCTGTGTACCTGTGGATAGCAGTAATCATGGGCCAAGAGCAGCTCAGTGAGGTTTGCTGGGTATTGGGGTAGCCTGAGGAGGAGAAAGAGAACTGACACCAAGGAAGGCCAGGAGGCCCCATTCCCAGGCAATTGAGTAGCTCAGGTTTAGCTGCCACCAAGCTCACCTCTGGTATACAAGAGGCACTAGGAGAGTCCACTATGGCCTGGGCACAAAGAGGGTGATTTTACTTTAGGGACACACAAAAGTCCTGCAGAGGGACTTATGGCCACAAAGTTGCCTCAGGTCTTATAGAAAATTTTCTGGGTGGGGGTGGTTGGGGGCCTGCTGCAGATATCTCAGTGAGATGGGGGTGACAGCAACCACTGTTATCCTAAATAACCACTAAACACAGGGCTCTGCTGGATAGGCCCTAACAGAGCCGGATAGGCCTGTGTGCTGCAATCTAGAGTTGTTTATACACATATAAGGCCTTCTTGTTATGGATAACGTTAAGAGATTGGATGCTCCAAGGACTGTGGTGCTGGCTGGGAGGCGAGGCATGGGGCCTTGTGGCAGCAACTCACAAATCTCCTGTGTTCTAGGAGGATCATGAGGTGTTCTGCCAAGACTTGGATCAGCTGTAGTACACCCAAGCCTATGTGGCCTCTGCGGAGCAGCAGTACACCCTGTTCCTCTGATTTCTCCAATACTGATATCTGCAGCCCCTTCCTCCCCTACCCAACTCCAGACCTGGAACACTGACTAACCATAAATTTAGTCTAGAGTAGGAATACTTTGAAGATACAACCACTTTAAGATGGAGGATATTGTGTAAACTTGTAACCTATGAAGGGGAATCTGTTTAATGTATACTATGATAATTAATAACATTGCTGATGCTTACTTTTACTATGAGAAAAGTAACAGAGGGCAAAAGGAGAGAACAGCTTTTTGAGGAGACATCCTCGCTGTTCTCCAAAATTGCTGGCTTTTATGAAAATAAAAATAAAATTGTTGATCTCTCATCAGCTTCTCCATGGATTGGCTTAGATGACAGTTTGATAGACTCACTGGTCTGGCAACTGGGGTGCCAAGGATGGTGGACAGTGCTGGGGGAAGGGAAGTCCCCCAGCAATTAGAGGTGGGCTTATCCTCTGTGCTGCCCAGAACCTGGTGACAGAACCAGCCATGTAGACCCACTGAGCTCCTAAGAGGTAGGAGCTGTTGGATTTTACAGGGCAAAGTAAAGGCTTCTACAAGTCCCAGGAGGGTCAGAAGCAGAGACTAGAAGATGCGGTGCTGCTGGCTCTGAAAGGGGAGAAAGAAAGGAAGGGGCCTGATGCCTGAGGATGCAGGCAGTCTCTAGATGCTGGAAAAGGCAAGAGATGGGTTCTCCCCTAGAGCCCCAGGAGGGACCAGCCCTGCCACACCTTGATCTTAGAACTTGTGCCCTCCAGACCGTAAGATGACGGTGCTGTTTTACAGCACTACGTTTATGGCATTGTGTCAGAGCAGCAGTAGGAAGCTCATATGCTGTCTGAGGAAGTCAGGGGAAGTTTGGGAATGGAAGCCTTTAGAGGAAGGTGGCGCATTCCAGGGTCCTTGTTGAAAAACTCTAGTGCCCCTAGATATTCTGAGCCAAGGCAGGGGCCTGGCCCAGCAGCTGGAAGAAAGAAACTCAATCCCCTCCTCTGAAGAGCTATCCCAAAGGCTGATACTCCCTTGGTCTGATGCTTGGTTCCTGGGCTGTGGACAGGAAGCAGCCAGGCCAGTTCTACCCTGACTGGTGTCCAGTAACCTGGACATGGGTGTAGTCAAAAAAATCCCACAGGGACCTGAGCCTCCTGACCTGAATGCCAGAGTGGAAACCCAGACCTACAGTCAGAGCACACAAGCAAGGCCAAGGCTGTAGGAAGATGTGGTTACTTCCTGGCTGACCCTCAAGGCAGTGGGGATGGGGGGGAGCACTGGCTCAGGGCCAGATGTCCCTGGCTTCAAATCCCTCCCTTGTCACTAACTTAATTTCCCCCAGCCTTGTTTTTTTTCTGTAAAGTAGGGACTCTTCAGGCACATCTGAGCAGGGGCAGTGCAGTACCAAGTGCCCCCCACAATGGGAGAGCACTATAGACCAGCAGGTCACCTTTGAGGACTGGCTGCCAGCCCCAGCCCCAGCATATGCTTACTTGAACTCTGAGGAATGGTTGTCCAACAGGCCCAGCTTGCTCAGCTCCTCATCCACAACATCCATCACATGCTTGGGCACCACAAGCTCCTTGAGCCGCTCACGGAACTTCTCTTCAATGGCATCCTTGTCCTCCTTCTCCAAGCCCAGCTCCTTCTTGATGATCTTCAGCTGCTCCTGCAGCAGGTACTTGCGGTGGGTCTGCTTGATCTTCTCCTCTACCTGTATGACCAAGGAGCTGATGCTTACACCCAAATGTGGGCTGGGAAAGGGACAGCTGGTAGCCACCACTCTGTGGCTTCCCTAGGACTCAGAGGAAAGAAACCTGGTGCTCGAAGCTTCCAGTTCTTTCCACCTGTGACCATCAGTCACCCCACACACTGAGGCTGCTCCATGAGTAACCCTGAATCCCACAGGAGGAAGCTGTTTGCCTTTCAATCCCGATCAGTGAGTGAAAGGCTCAATGACACAAGTAGCCTCCAGTGCTTTTCTAACAAGCACCAATCTCCTAAGAGTCAAGAACATAGACAGCAGGCTCAGAGCCCTGGAACAGCCAAGGCAGTGGCCTCAGTGTCCCACCACTGTATTTCATTGTGCTTGTTTTATAAGTTGCTCTTTATTGACAGCCAAATTGTTCTATGTCTCCCAAATAAAGATGGATATGAATATTTCCTAAAATAGAACTAAGTGAAAAAAGTGAGTCAGTGATCTCAAAACTATCACTCTGAAATACCCATGAATTTGCCTAAAATCAGAGTGATGGGCCTCAAATGGCTGGGTTTTGGGAAACAGCATTTTTTTTTTTTTTGAGACAGAGCCTCAAGCTGTCCCCCTGGGTAGAGTGTTGTGGCATTACAGCTCACAGCAACCTCCAACTCCTGGGCTCAAGCGAGTCTCCTGTCTCTGCCTCCCAAGTAGCTGGGACCACAGGCGCCCGCCACAGCGCCTGGCTATTTTTTGGTTGCAGCCGTCATTGTTGTTTGGCGGGTCCGGGCTGGGGATTCAAACCCACCACCTTAGGTGTATGTGGCTGGCGCCTTAGCCGGTTGAGCTATAGGCGCCGAGCCGGGAAACAGCATTTTGACCTTTCCCAGGCTGTCCCAATTTCCAGCGCTGGGATTACCAAGGCAGAAAGCCTCTCCCTCCACAAAGGATGGTCTCAAAACCTTCCCATCCTACTCTGAGCTCATCACATTGGGACCAGTTTTAAGCTCCCTCATTTAATGGACAGATTCATTTAATCATAGACAGATTCACAGCCCAGAGTAACAGAGCAATGATTGCATGCAGCCCTCAAAATCAAGACAAGTCTTCTCAGCTTGCTACAGCTGACTCCAGCTGAGATGGTCTGTCTGTGCTCTAGACCCTTAGTGAGCCACGGAGGCCCCTGCCTGGACTCACCTCCCGGCCCAGGCGCTGCTGTAGCTTGCTGAGCTCAAATTCTTTCTTCAGTAGGGAGAGCGCCTTATATAGCCGCTTGGGGATCTGCCAAGAGAGGACAGTCACAAGTTGATGTCTATCTGTGCTGGACTGAGGATGTAGGGGAAACAGACATCTTGAGAGCTGCTGCTGAGAAGCACATGGCCACACCTCACCAAAGCACAGAGGCCCACAAGTCCAGCTATGCAAATACATCCTACAGATAAAGTCCTACAGGTCTGCAAGTTATGTGCAAAGATTGTTCACAATAGCTAGAGGCTGGCAACAGTGTGGGTACCTGGCACAAAGGAGCTGGCTAAGTAAGGGACAGGTATCACCCCAGGGAGATTTGTGAATCTGCTGACAAGAAAGAGATAAAGGGTGCCTGACAGGTACCTGAGAAAGGTGCCTGAGAAACTGTCTTAAAAGCAGAGTTTTATTTTAAGCAGCTGGGGAGGACAAAGCATGTGTAGGGAGGGGACAGGGCAGGCACTCACGTTGGTCTCCTCCAGGACGTCCTGCAGCTCATGGGACTCAGCTCCAGTCAGTGCAGCACCCATGTCACTCAGGTAGATGGGGTTGTCTACTACCCGCTGGCCAGCCTGCATCATCTGTAGAACAGACTCCCTGGGGGACAGAGGGACACTGCCACAGCAGCCAGGGCCTCCCTTCCTACTGCACTGTAGCCTCTGAGGGGGACTTGGCCTCAATGTCTTTTTCCTCAATAGCTCTGGGCAAGGCCTTGGAGATGCTCACCAGAGGTCAGCTCTGCTGCCCAGGCCCTACCAGAATCAGGTTGACAGGGTCTACCCATCCCTGTCAAGAGACTCACACCTTAACCCCAGGACAGCTGTGCACGCCATAAGACTGCCTCCTCCTCTGCCTGCTGATGACAACACAGTATCCAGCCTTGACAGGAAGAGGACAAGAACCTAGGCCTGGTTTGTCAGCCCCAGATCCCTAGGCCCAAAAGGCCTCCTGACAAGTTAACACTGTGAGAAAGCCCCCTGCCAACCTGGCTTCCTAAAGAGCCATGCACAGGCCCCAGTGTGATCAGCTGTGCAGGAAGGTGACCCACCTATAGAGAGGGTTCAAGGCAATGATGTCTCGGATGGTCTTCACGATCTCGGCGGTCAGGGCCTGGCAAGCAGGGAAGTCACATGAATCACTGGGCTCACTTGAGAACCCACCAACTCTCTAGCCAAGGACAGCCTTGAAGACCAAGGAATGGAACCCAAACCTATCAGTCACTGGGACACAGAACCAAGAGAGTAAAACTGACACCATGACCCTTGTCCTTAGAACAAGCCATCTTGGGGAGAAAGGGGGTGGGGGGTGTCTTTATTCCTTTATTTTAAGCACTATACTTATAAGCAATACATCCTCTTCTTAGCCTTGGCCATGCAAGGCCCAGGCTGTGAGGTATCCATGTCCAGGTGTGCCTGTGTGTCACCAGGGCTCTTCACTGGTAGGTTATCTCCCAGAACCTGGTGCTAGGCTCTGCAGAGAGAGACTGGCCCCTTCTGCATGGGCGTTGTGGGCATGGCTAAGGCCTTTTTTTTTTGAGATAAGGTCTCACTCTGTCACCCCTGCTAGAGTAGAGTAGCCTCATCATAGATCACTCACAGCCTCAAAGTCCTGGGCTCAAGCAATCTACCCACCTCAGCCTGCCAAGTAACTGGGACTATAGGTAATCACTGGCTAATTTATTTTATTTTCAATTTCTGCATTGCCCAGGTCTTGACCCTCTGGCCTAAAGTGATCCTCCCACCTTGGGCTCTCAAATAACTGGGATGAGTTAAAATTATTATTATTATTTGTTAAATAATTCTGGCATATTTATTTATTTTGCATTTTTTTGGCTGGGGCTGAGTTTGAACCCACCACCTCCGGCATATGGGGCTGGCACCTTACTCCTTTGAGCCACAGGCCCCACCCTAAATGAGTTAAAATTAAATAAGGTTTTATGTTCCATTCCTCATCTGCATCAGCTGTACTTCAAGTGCTCAACAGGGCTACTTGTTCCAGAGTTAGAGGATGTTTCCACTATACTGCTAATCTCAAGGGACAGAAATGTCCACCCGGGACAGTGGCAAGTGCAGCTGGACCCCTTCCAGTGCCCGAGGCAGACATCACCACACTCCTTCCTACCAAGATCAGCCATAGTAGCCCCAGAATCCTTCTCAACATGGTGCCATGGCCAACTGCGACAGTAAAGGCCCTGGACTTACTTTCACTTCCTCTGTGACCTGGAAGTCTTCATGGACAACATTCTCGACTTCCACCATGAGCACCTCCCCAGGGCCATCAGAGGCAGGCTCCATCGTCATCTCCAATGGGTGCCTTACACTCAGGTCTTCTTCTGCCTCCTTCTTGCCTCGCTTCAGCTTCCTCCTGGGCTTCTGTTTATTTTCGACCTCTGCCTCCTCTGGCTCCACCTCTAGCTGTCTGTTGATGTGAACCCTAAAGACAGGAGTGAGGGCACTGAGGCTGGGAGAACCTTGGAAAAGTCCTCCCCAAGGGGCCAAGCAGTATAAGGTCCTGCTGAGCCTAAGACCTCTGTACCTATTGGTACAAGGTGACTATAGGGTAGAGACTGTGCCACTTTGTCAGAGCCCCACAGCCAATGTCCCCTGTACCCTGGGCTCCAGTCGGACTCAAGCATTCCCTGTGTCCCACACCAATGCCCTGTTGTCCTCTACAAATGTTCTAAGGATAAGCTGTAGTGTCAAGCTCCAGGGACCCCCCTGCACAAGCTATGTCTGCTCTGAGACTCTGCCTACCCCACCTTTGCCTTGGGAATCTGCCAAGAGAGAACAGGGAGGACACAAAAGCCCTGAGCTTGTTTCTGTGCATGCACCCTGTGCCTGGTAAACACCAAGCCCTGTTATGTGTTGAATGAAAACAGGCTGTTTCATCTCTCCGTTCTCTCCTGTGCCAAATGGGGCAACATGCCAAATGGGGCAAAACAGCACCTCTGGCAGGAGGCCTGAGAGCTACCCAGCACAGTGACTCAGTGCCTGGCTAAAGTGGGGAGCCACCAATCAGTGAGATTTGCAGAGAACAGGAAGTTGGGACTGGCCATGTGCCCGGCAGGCTTCCTTCTGTAAGGTACCTAATGTGTTGGTAGAGTGGTGAGTAGTTAGCATTTACCACTGTTTTGGGGGTTGTTTTTTGTTTGTTTAAAACAGTCTAACTCTGTTGTGCAAGGTAGAGTGTCGTGGCACCCGCCTAGTTCATAGTAACCTCAAACTCCGAGGCTCAAGTGATCCTTCTGCCTCAGCCTCCCAAGTAGCTGGGACTACAGGCTCCTACCACAACTTCCGATTAGTATTTTTAGTAGAGACAGGGTCTTGTTCTTCCTCAGGCTGGTCTTGAACTCCTGAGTTCAAGGGATCTGCCTGCCTTGGCCTCCCAGAGTGCTAGGTTTACAGGCGTGAGCCACCATGCCCAGACTCCTTCCTAAAAAAATTCTTCTTTGAGACAGAGTCTGACTCTGTTGCCCTGGGTAGACTGCCACAGTGTCATAGCTCACAACCTCCTCAAACTCTTGGGTTCAAGCAATCCTCGTGCCTCAGCCTCCCAAGTAGCTGGGACTATAGGCACCTGCCATGATACCTGGCTAGTTTTTTCTATTTTTAGTAGAGACATCTTGTTCTTTCTCAGGCTGGTCTCAAATTCCTGAGTTCAGGCAATTCACCTGCCTTGTCTTCCCAGAGTGCTAGGATTACTGTGGCATGAGTTACTGTGCCCAGCACCAGTTGCATCTTATTCTGTTCCTGCCACCACAGACCCCAATGTGGGCTGATGAAGATGGGCCTAGAGGCTGAGAGCAGGGCAACCCTCACCAAGACTGTCCACAGAACCGACACATGACTGTTTCTCCTGAGTGTGTTCTGGGAGTACCACCAGGCTAACACAAGAAAAAGGTGTCACGGCAGCAGAGGAGGGAGGACTCTCTATTTCACTCCAAAGGGTCTTTGACAAGCCTTGGGACTCTGAAATGTTTCCCACATGTGTCTGATCAAAGGATCCTTAAGAGGACCAATGCTACTCAGAATACACTTGTAAAGTGGGTTGGCTTATCCATCAAAAGCTTTGACCTTGAGTTGATCTTACAGACTTTTCTTAATAGGAGCAGCACAGAGTCCAACTAGGCTCGCATGTGTTGGGTGCAGCCCTGTGGCAGGATGGAAATAGAAACTACATGAACTGAACGGAGAGGAAATATGTCTGGCCAAGTGAAAAATTCAATTGCTAAGCTGTGTGTATCTGCCCACAGGTGCAGACAAAAGGTCTTAGAAAAAAAATACACCTAGAGATGGAATTTCAGGTAACCCCCTGCTTTCTGAGAAGGGAGGAAGCCATAGATGACATGTCTCGCAACCACTTTCCATCCCTGCCCTGGCCTGTGGCCTCAGTGCTAGTGGCAAAGCTGCAGTGCTGACCAAGAAGGGCAGGCCAATGCCAGGACCTGAGGTACCCCTTAGCTACTCATGCTGCCGAGTCTCATGTACTCTGGCTCATATATACCAGTACCCGTGCTGGCACCTTTTCTTTGTTTTTGAGACAAGTCTCACTCTGTCGCCTAGGCTAGAGTACAGTGGCATCAGCCTAGCTCACTGCACCCTTGAACTCCTGGGCTCAAGGGATCCTCCTGTCTCAGCCTCCTAAGTAGCTGGCTATAGGCATGCACTAACACCCCAGCTAAGTTTTAAAATTTTTGGAGAGATGGGGTCTCGAACTCCTGCACTCAAGTGATCTTCACATCTCAGCCTCCCAGAGTGCCAGGATCACAGGTGTGAGCCTCTGCACCCAGCCCCACGCACCTTCTATGTCCCATAACGATCATGCGCAACTTATCTCCAAGGTCCTGCATCTCATGGATCTGGGCGAATGTCCCTGTGTGGTAGATCTCATCGAGGCTTTCCACGACATCAGACTCATTGCTGAGGGAGAGGACATAGGGAGAGTTGGCTCACACACCTCCAACACTCCAGCTGGGGTACAGGAAGAAGAAATAAGAAACACTCCCACCACCACTTCTGAAAACTGAGAGCAGCCTCTTTGGCTTCCACATGAACTACAGACTCTGGAGGAACATCTGCCAGGTTAGGGCTGACGCCAGTGGTGACAGAAACTGGGTAGGCAGCTCCTTGCTAAGTCAGCCACTAGGGTGGGGCCCACATAGAATTCTGATTCTCTTTCACCCTACTTTGGAGACTGCTCAGAATACTACATGGAGTCAATGTGGATACACCTACAGATAACTATTATCCGCCCAGCTAGCTCTGCTCTTGAAGCATTTTCATGGGTACATTTTATCACTGTGGGTCTTCGAGTTTAATTTTCCTCCCATCCTGACAATGTATAAGGTTAGTGCTATGTACTACAAACTGAGTCCTCAGGTAAGGCTAAGAAGTAAGTTTACTAGGCTCTCAGCTTTTCTCCTGGAGGTTTTCCTTGGTTTCTTTTAGGTCAAGGGTCACAGGTCCAAACACAGGATTGGTGGTGAACTATACTCCAGGGTGACTTCAATGGAAGAATGAAAGAAAAATGGCACTTACTTGTCATCTTTCTTTAGAAAGACGCCGACATAAGGCTGCGCAAGACGAACTTTCCTTCTTAGCAGCTCAACCAACTTCTTATTTTTAACCTAGCATGACAATGACCCCAAAGTGAAATGCAGGGTAGGTTTCTTTGCTGAATTTTTTTTTTTTTTTAAGATAAAGTCTCACTTTGTCACACTGGGTAGAGTACACGGGCGTCACAGCTTATAGCAATCTCAAACTCTTGGGTTCAAGTAATCCCCTGCCTCAGCCTCCCAAGTAGCTGGGACTACAGGCATCTGCCAGACACCCAGCTAGTTTTTCTATTTTTAGTAGAGACAGGGTCTCACTCTTCAGGCTGGTCTCGAACTCCTGAGCTCAGGCAATCCACCCACCTTGGCTTCCCAGAGTGCTGACATTACAGGCATAAGCCACCACACCCAGCCTCTTTGCTGGAAAAAAATTTCTTTTGAGACAGTCTCATTCTGTTGCTTTGGGTAGAGTGGTCTGGTGTCATAGATCACAGCAAACTCAAACCCCTGGGCTCAAGAGATTCTCTTGCCTCAGCCTCCCAAGTGGCTAGGACTCTTTTTTTTTTTTTTTTTAAAGATAGAGTCTCACTTTGTCATCCTGGGTAGAGTACAGTGGTGTCACAGCTTACAGCACCTTCTAGGCACCTGCCACAACACGCAGCTAATTTTTCTATTTGTAGAGAGCATCTTGCTCAGGCTGGTCTCAAACTCCTAAGCTCCAGCGATCTACCCATCTCAGCAAGGATTACAGGTGTGAGCCACTGCAACCAGCCTCTTTGCTGAAATTTTTGACAGCAGCTCTGATGTTTTCTAGATTATTCTCTGGGGACATGCTAATCTGATTTGGGACACCTAATCAACATGGTCCAGGAACCCCTAAACCAAAACAAATAAACAAACCAGAGGTAGGAATAGTGAATGGAGCAAGGCTGTGTTGACTCCTGGCCACATGCCTTAACACTCCCATACTCCTTCCTAAAGAAAATTCAAAGTAGACAAACAGCCAAAATGGGGAAATTATTTAATGTCTACTTTCAAAAGTGATTTCAGTGGCAAAATATCTTGGTTTGAAAACTGAAACCAGACTTCTATTAATGTCAAAAAGACAACATTAAACATCCAAACCCCGGGATCACAACATATTCCTGATGTCACGTCCATGGTAGGCTCAGGATAAAGTCAGGGACATCTAATAGAGCAAAGAGCACAGATGTTCTCAGGTTCACGTGGCCCTCAAACTTTGGCAGGCATCAGAATTAGATGGACCTGTTAAAACTCAATGCTGGGGCTTGGTACCTGTAGCACAGTGGTTTTGGAATCACCCACATACACCAAGGCTGGCAGGTTTGAATCCAACCTGGGCCAGCTAAACAACAATGAAAACTGCAACAACAACAACAAAAATAGCTAGGCGTTGTGTTGGGCACCTACAGTCCTAGCTATTTGGGAAGCCGAGGCAAGAGACTCACTTAAGCCCAAGAGTTTGAGGCTGCTGTGAGCTGTGAAGCCACAGCACTCTACCGAGGGCAACAAAGTTAAACTCTGTCTCAAAAATAAATAAATAAATAAAAAATAAAGCTCAATGCTGGGCCCCACCCTGGAGTTTCTGATTCAGGAGGTATGGGGTGGGCCCGAGAATCTGCATTTGTTTAAATGCTGCCAGGTGATGCTGCTGGTCTAGGACAACAATTTAAGAGCCAGTGTTTTCAGACACTCCCTAACAGGGGCCCTTAACTTCCGGTCCAGGAATTCTTGACGATACAGACTTATTTTTTCTGGGAAGAAAGTCAGTAACATCCACCAACAGGGTCCCTGACCTGCCAAAAATTAAGAGCCACTGTTTTATACTGAGACCACTGACAAGGAAAGAAGCTACTACAAAGTCAAGAGTAAACAAAAACTTTGCCAACAATTTCAGAAACACTTAATAGATCTCAAAGAGGTTGCCCCCAAACTGGGCACAGTGGCTCACACCTGTAATCCTAGCAGTTTGGGAGGCAGAGGTGGGCAGATCACCTGAGCTCTCAAGTTCAAGAACAGTCTGAGCTAGAGCAAGACCCCATCTCTAAAAAATAGCCAGGCATTGTGGTGGGCATCTGTAGTCCCAGCTACTTGGAAGGCTGAGGCAAGAAAATCACCTGAGCCCAAGAGTTAGAGGTTGCTGTGAGGTATGATGCCAAGGCACTCTACTGGAGGCAACAAAGTGAGACTCTGTCTCAAATAAAAAAGAGTTGCCCCCAATGCGTCCTCCACCAAGGGTGGACTGTTGTATACTTAGAACCTGCCTTGGCAGGACCCCTTTTCATTATTTACAGTTTCCTTATTGACAAAGTATCATCAACAGAAATACAGTGAGTACTAACTGCCAGTCTCCTGCAGGGACTCATTTAGCCCTCTTGGCTAGCTAGCTTCAGGTGGGCAAACAGAAGTCTCTTGGAAAACTCATCTCTTGCTTCAGTGCTGGCAGCAAAGGGCACTTGTCACTTTGCAGGGATAAGGAGACTAGACAGAAGTCTTGACAGCAGAAGACTGGAAAATAAAAAAGACTACCAGGGGCAGGGTCAAGGATAAGGGAAAGCCTCTAGGGCAGGATTCTGAAATGTGAGAAGCACACCAAGTATGAAACAGAAAACACTTTTATTATACCCACTTCACAGGTAAGGAAATTGAGGCTCAGAAGAATAACTTGCTGAAGGTAATGGAGCTAGGAGTGATAAAGCCAGAACAGGACTCCACAGGACCTGGCCATGGGACCCCACACTAGTAGCTCTAATCAACATCAAAGAAAGAACTTGGAAGGGTGCCTCAGACACATAATCAGCACTATGGGAGAACATCCCTCTGTCCCCTCCCCACTGGCTGGCTACTGATGCACCATCCTTTCCCCTTCCAAGAGATCCTTGAAATTTATTTAGCAGAGTCTGGAGTGTGAGGAGATAGGCTGGAGGGTGAATGCAGAGGCTGACTCATTGTATGACCTTGCTTAGACAATTCAGAGATAACCTTTCTCTTACATTGACTCCAGTTTCCACGTCAGTTTCTCTTTTTCTCCATTGTCCCAGATTCTGAACGTTTTTTTCTTTTTACAAAGAGAGGAAGGAGTTGGGGAGAAGGCATTTGGATCCTTTCAGTTCTAAGAGCTCAAGTTCCTTCACACTCACTGCTTTCTTTCTATTACATCACCCGACTCCAACCCCACCCACTAAGGCTCTTAGTCTAGAAGGACATTTCTTCCATCAGACCATAAGTTCCTTAGGCCAGGGACTGTCTGACTTGTTCAATATTCTCAGTAGTCTCAGTACCTGCTCCATGGTCAAAAACACTCTTGTGAATAAATAACATCCTCCTCCTCCCACCTCTCTAAGTCTCCTGAACTCCATCCCTGCTCTATTATTTCCAGTAGTAATTATCTTCTAACACATAATTGTTAGTAATCTTTATTGCTTTTCTCATCCTATTAGAAATGTAAGATCCAAAGGCAGAAATATATATGTATATTTTTCTCTTTTTTTGAGACAGTTTCATAGAGTGCCTCTGCTGCCTCATTATAGCTCACAGGAATTTCATATTCTTGCCTCAGCCTTCTGAGTAGCTGGGACTACAGGCATGTGCCACCATGTCCAGCTAGTTTTTCTATTTTCAAAAGAAACGGGTCTCAATCTTGCTCACGCTGGTCTCGAATTCCTGAGCTCCAGTGGTCCTCCCACCTTGGCCTCCTGTAGTACTAGACTCACTGGCATGAGCCACCGCGTCCACCCTACACGTATATTTTAAAGTGATGGGGTCTTGCCACGTTGCCCAGGCTGTAACCGAACTCTTCGGCTCCACACCCAGCTTCAAAGGCAAACATTTTTGTCTGTTCTGTTCACTGCCATATCCCCATCACTTGAAACAGTATCTGGCATACAGTAAGCAGTCAAGAATCCTGATCCCAACGGGGCTCTTAACCAAACAGCATAATGCCTGGGGGTGGGGGTGGGGGGCTGCTACAAAACTGACAACAGCGGCGCGACACTCCTCTGCTTTCTCCCAGCCCGGGATTTCTATGACCAGGACGCAAGTGGACACTTCTAAACAAATCGGGTTTAACTTCATTCATCTAACAGACCCTAAGAGAACTGAAGGGGAAAGAATTTGGTTCAAGGTCCCCAAACTAGCAGTGAGCAAAGATGAGAGAAACTTTGTATCTGGAAAGTTTCGAGGCACGAGGGCGCTAAGTGATCCCATGGTCCAACCTGCTGCTTGTAGAGGTGTGAAAACTGAGGCCGAGACCGGGACTCTCTTTACCTCGATAATCTTGATAAAGCGCGGGAACACCGGGTTGCGGGTGATGGCGATGAGCGGCAGGTGCGGGAACACATCGGGGATCGTCATGGGCGTGAGCGCCGTTATAACCGGACCTTCCCCGCCGCCCGCACTGGCCCCTGCTCCCCCGGTCCCTTCCTCCCCGCCACCCTCAGAGGCGTCTTCGCCCCCTGAGAATGCGCCACCGCCACGGTTGTTAGCCTCCCAAAACCCCCGCCACTGGCTTGCAGTCGCCGGGCCTCGGCCCCACAGCGCCCAAGGAGGAGAGGCGTCGCAGGTCCGCTGGCCTCTGGGCAACCATGCTTCAGCTGCAGTCGGGACCCGCCCCCAGGCGGCGGCCAGCATGGGCCGCCTGAGCGCCCAAGACCGCGCCGCGCCCCACAGCCGCACGTAGCCTGCGCCCGCCGCCATAGCTCGGCCATACTGGCGACACACGGAACGTGCGTCATTTCCGCTCGCCGATACGGCGCGCTCGGGAAGCCAAGAGCGTCCGCCTAAGGGGGTGCGGTCTAGGAGTAGCTGAAGGGATGGAATTCGAACTTCTTCCTGTTGACCTCCACCACTTCTTGCCTGCCAGCTAGAGCGCTAAAGTACCCTCGCGATCGTATGGGAGGTCTTGGGCACACGCCAGCGCCTCCAGAAAGAATTGATGTTGCAGTGAGCTTAGTTTTGTGGGACTCGTGAGCAGCCCTGCTCATATATTTGGCTGCGTGGATGACATGCGCCAGCTTAGGTCCTAGGGCTTGTAATGACTGGCGGGTTTGGGCTTCCTGGGAGCCACTGTTTGTGTGGCGAGACTTGAGCCCGCACGTGAGTGGCTGTGTGCGTATGTCAGGGCTCTGGGCACCTGTTGATGTGTGTGGATTTGGGCTGCCCGTTATTCGCCTGCGCACTCTGAAAGAGTTCAGCTAGTGTGAGTGGGGCTGCCTGGGTCTGCATAGGCCCAGGCTTAGTGACGCGTTTGCGTGCGTGCCCAGTCTCCAGTCTGCGCATGTGTGTACCGTGCAGTTGCGCCCCTCAGCGGTTGCCGGACAGTTGTGGCGACAGAAGTTGAAGCGAGATGTTGATGGTAGTGCTGGTGGCAGTGGCGACCATGCGGCTTTGTCCGCTGGTCAGAGCTCAGCCGCTCTGCCGGTGGGGCTGCCTTCCCGGTGCTGGGGTGCTGCCAGGGGCCGGGTGGGGCTGGTTCATATACATGCTAAGGCCGCCTCCCCAACCTCCTGGATCTTCTCACTTACCTTGGGAATCTATCTTGAGGCCTTTTCCTTCACCCAACCCCAACCTGTCTTAGCCCATCATCAAATCTCATTTCTATTTGAAAATCTTTGCCCTATCTCTAACCCTTCAGGCCACCTCCTTAACCTCTGCCCTAGGCTTTGCCGTCCTGTCCATTCACCCAGTAGCCAGAGGGATTATTTATCAAAGGAATCTCATCTCGTTGCTGAGACTCAGGATAAAACCCAAGTTCCTGGCACAGCCTGCACTCTGAGGAAAACGTCCAGGTTTTCTACAGAGCAGGGCTGCTGACATATGGGGCCAGGTAGTGGGGACTGGCCTGTGCCTTGTGCCACATTTAGCAATGTCTCGGGCCTCCACTCGTTAGATACCAATAGTGCCTTTCTACCAGGGCTGGACACATCACTTAAAAGTGCCATTAAGGGCTCTGCGCCAGTAGCTCAGTGGTTAGGGCGCCGGCCACATACACCGGGGCTGGTGTGTTCAAACCCAGCCTGGGCCGGCTAAACAACAATGAGAACTACAACAACAACAAAAAAACAAAGCCAGGTGTTGTGGCAGGCGCCTATAGTCCCAGCTACTTGGGAGGCTGAGGCAAAAGAATTGCTTAAACACTGAGAGTTTGAGGTTGCTGTGAGCTGTGACGCGACAGCACTCTACCAGGGGCGACGTAGTGAGACTATGTCTCAAAAGAAAAAAAAAAGTACCACTAGGCTTTCCCAGTTATTCCTTGAGGCTTGGAGAACTGCACCCCTGCCTCTTGATCTCTGTGTTGCAGCCAGGCCATCCGCGGTCCGCACTTGGTACTTGCTGTTTCTTCTGTCTGGCATTCCTGGACTGATTTCCTTCTCATTCAGATCCCGTCTCAAAATACCAAATTCCTCTATTTAAAGCTCCCTCCTCATCTTTCATTCCGCGTTCCCCACTGGTACTTTTTCCTACCACTAACTGTTATTTATTTTTTTGACAAATTGTTTCTTGTCTATTGCTGGTGTGTTAGTTCCAAGAGGACATAGTCTGTTTATTTTATTCACTCCTTATCCAGTGCATTTTAAAAATTCAGTAAATGTTAGGTTAGTGGAAGCTGTGTGCAAAGTGCCACAACTAGACAGTTGCTGACTCTAGTTCCTGCCCTCAGGGAACTCTTCTTGCCTGGAGTGAACTGTTAAGTTCTGCAGGGACCTGTTTGCCAGTGGGATAGTAAATGTGTTCTTACAGTGCATGGCCTCATTTGATCTGTACAGCAAGGATCCTGGGGGAGTGATTCATTATCCCTATTTTATAGATGTGAAAACAGACCCAGGTAAATTAAGATGTATTTCCCTAAGACACATAGCTAGGAGTGGATAGGAGGATTTTCCAGTAAGATTTACTAGTAGGAGTTGTCTCAGGGTTTGAAAAGGTAGGTTATATCCAATTTCCCATTTCCCCACACTGGTTCTTGATCAAAGAGCAATCCCTGTGGGGTGGCACATGTGGCTCAAAGGAGTAGGGTGCTGACCCCATATGCTGGAGGTGGTAGGTTCAAACCCGGCCTGGCCAAAAAAACCTGCAAAAAACAAAAACAAACAAACAAAAAAACAAAGAGCAATCTCTGGACTAACAGCATCCATCAGGCTTACCTGGCGAAGATTTGTTAGATTTGGTTAGAAATGAAGCTCCCTGGACCTACTGAATCAGAGACTTTGTAAATCATGGTTTATCAAGCCCACTAGTTGAATCTGATGCAGGCAAGATTGATAACCTCTGCCGTAAACAATATAATTACTCCAACTACCACACATCCTCTAAAAATAATCCAACCTACCCTGGAGCAGAGGTTCCTAATCTTCCTCAGCTGAAGTCCACTAATGAGCCTTTAGGAACTCTCGGGAATGGTATTTATGTTTTTTCATGTGCATATGTCTCTTTCTGGGAGAGAAGAGCCCACAGTTTCATTTGGTTTTCTAGGGAGTCTCCCCTCTCTACAAGTGTCAAAAATTCTTTTTTTTTTTTTTGAGACAGAGCCTCAAGCTGTCCCCCTGGGTAGAGTGCCGTGGCATTACAGCTCACAGCAACCTCCAGCTCCTGGACTCAAGCGAGTCTCCTGCCTCCGCCTCCCAAGTAGCTGGGACCACAGGCGCCCGCCACAACGCCCGGCTATTTTTTGGTTGCAGCCGTCATTGTTGTTTGGCGGGTCCGGGCTGGGGATTCGAACCCGCCACCTTAGGTGTACGTGGCTGGCGCCTTAGCCGGTTGAGCTATAGGCGCCGAGCCATGTCAAAAATTCTTAAGGAATGTTAACCCTGAGGCAACCAGGTAGGAGGAGTCATGCTAAATATTAAATAAAATTGACAGATGATCTCTTGTTGCTTACCTCTAGCACTCGCACAGTGAGGACAGGAAAAGTGTTTAATGTCATACAGAAAGTGGATGGGGTATGTGGCTCCATATTTAACATTTCCTTACATTCATCTGTGACTTTAGTTACTGAATCAGAACTAACATTTCCTAGGCTGTTTTTTCATTGTTTTGAGACAGAGTCTTGCTTCCTCATCGGGGCCAGAATGTCATGGCCTCAGCCCAGCTCACAGCAATCTAACCTGGGCTCAAGACCCCATCTCTACAAGAAATAGAAAAATTAGGCAGTTGTGGTAGTGCGTGCCTGTAGTCCCAACTGCTCAGGAGGCTGATGCAGGAGGGTCACTTGAATCCAGGAGTTTAGAGGTTGCTGTGAGCATTCCAGCCTGGGCAACAGAGCAAGACCCCGTCTCAAAAAAGAAATAAATAGAACATTATCTAATCCCTACAATTCATTGCCCTTTGCAGTACAGATTAATCATTCCCATTTTGCTAAAAACAGAGAGACCAAGTAATCTGAACAAAGCCAAGAGATACACTAGGTTTAGAGCTTAGATTGTCTGAAGTTTTGTCCAGTGATACGTCTACTTTTTCTGATAGGAGATTTTCAAATGTAGAGTAACAGAGGAAGCAAACCATATTGCTTTGTTTATCTAACATAGTGCTGCAGGAAACATTTTACCCAATCTGTGCCTAAAATGCATGAAGAAAAATGTATTATAGAAAACCCTAGCCCAACCCTAACCCAAATGCTAACCCCCTAAGCCAGTGGTTCTCAACCTTCCTAATGCCACGACCCTTTAATACAGTTCCTCATGTTATGGTGACCTCTAATCATAAAATTATTTTTGTTGCTACTTCATAACTGTAATTTTGCTACTGTTATGCATTGTAATATAAATATCTGATATGTAGGATGTATTGAGGTGACCCCTGTGAAAGGCTCGTTCGACTCCCAAAGGGGTCACGACCCACAGGTTGAGAACTGCTGCCCTAAGCTTAACCCTGAAACCCTAAACGTAACCCTCACCCTCACTCTAACCTTAACCCTAAACTCAAACTCTAACCCTAACCCTAATTTTAACATCTTAACTCTAGCTCTTTCCCTAGCCCTGAGCCTGACAACCTCCCCCCAAAGAAGAAAAGTTCTATCAGTTCAGATGTGTTTCCTATTCACAAAACTGCATATTTTCAAAAGTGGTATCAGCCACTAAATTTTCAAGTGACTTGTTTCTAACATATTAGCATTAAGATTCTTCATTCTTCGGCCTTTCTTTCCAATAGCTAGTCATCTGAAAATAAGCAATATGACATGTATAGGAATGATATAGGATATGAATAATTCACCCTGTGAATTTTGAAAACAGCTTATTTGGACGTAATTATAGATTCACAGTAAGTTGCAAGAATTGTCAAGGGAGGTCCCAAGTACCTTTTCCCTAGATTCTCCCAGTGGTCACATCTGATGTGACCATCATACAATATCAAAATAGGAAAATGTCATTGATATGATCCACCTACATAATTCAGATTTCATCCTTTAAATTTGTCTATTAGGAAGTTGTTTTATTGGCTGTTTATTGTTGGTGATATTCTTAAGATTTTGTGATTCTCTCTCTAGGATATCCTGCGTTCTTCATCCACAAGAATATACTTGATTAAACATCCTTGCAAGGAAAATATAGCTCTATACCTAGGGTAAGCAGCTGTTTTACTATCTTTTTTTTTTTTTTTTTTTTTTGCAGTTTTTTTTTTGGCCGGGGTCAGATTTGAACACACTACCTCCAGTATATGGGGCTGGCACACTACTCGTTTGAGCCACAAGTGCCACCCTGTTTTACTATTTAATGAAAACTTGAAGTTTGCCTTCATTTATTCATTTAGCAAATATTAAAGAAGATGGCTCAACCCTGCATTGCCAGTTACTGACCTGCAGGGAATCCACAGCCAGGGGCTATGGAAGACAGATCAAGAGATAGGCAAATAACTATTAATATTAACCACAGTGTTGTGGTACCCCCAGTCACAGATGTTTGATATAAGTGGGGTGCTTGAGGAGAAAATGCCTAGGAAGCTTCCCCTGGGGAGTTGATACTAAAATTGGATTTTGAAGTCTGAATAGGAATCTTCTGGGTCTTGAAGGATGAATAGGAGTTTGCTAGGGTGGAGGGCAGCCAAAAGTGTATAGGCACAGGTGTGATAGGCCATGCTTGTAGTCCTGGCTACCTGAGAGACTGAAGCAGGAAGATCACTTGAGCCCAGGAGTTTGAGGCTGCAGTGAGCTGTGATGATGCCACTGTACCATATCCAGAGTAATAAGAGCAAGACTCTGTCTCAAAGAAAAAAAAAAAGCCCATAAAACAAATATGATACAGCCTGAACAAAAGGGAGGGCCACACAGAGGAGGAGGCACATTTAATAGGATGTGTTAATACAACATGGTGTGGAGGATGAAAGTAAGTGGGCAGTTATAGGTAGCCCTGCAGTTTCTGGGTTGACTAAGTGTGAGGATTTGGTGGAAAATTATGGGGAGTGGCGGTGGTTCATGGTTTGGAGTTTGTGGAACATGGTCATGTCACAGTCATCCAGGTATCATGTGTTCAGTGACAAGAGGCTCAGTGAAACACTGATTCTATATAGTGGGTGGAAGAAGAGAAAGAGAAGTAGGAAACCAGAAGACTTAGAAGCCAAGGGAGGTTGAATATCAAGGAAGGGACTGTCAGTAGAGTCATGGTCACAGAGAAGTAGTGGTGGGTAAGCAGTCAGTAGGGCCGGCAGGCAGGAAGGCAGGTGGACAGACAAGGGAAAAAGTGAGGACACAAGAGATCCAGAGTTGGGGGCTCTGTCTGCAGAAGCTGATAGGAAGGGCCTGAACAAGGGGATGATCACAGAGATGAGGTTTGCAAGGACAAGACAGGGTTCAGGGGAGGCAATAGTTTCTCAAAAACCCAAACATAGATTGCCATATGATTCAGCAATTCCACTTCTGGATCTATGCCCCCCAAAATTTAAAGCAGAGACACAAGGAAATAGATACTTGTTTGCCCATGTTAACAGCAACATGATTCACGACAGCCAAAGGTGGAAATAACCCAAGTGTCCATCCATTGATGAAAGGGTAAACACTATGTGATCCATCTATGTCTGGCCAGAAAAAGGAAAAAAATTCTGACACAGGCTACAATGTGGATTAACCTTGAAGACTTGGCTCGGTGCCTGTGGCTCAAGCAGCTGGGGCACCAGCCACATACATCTAAGGTGGCGGGTTCGAGTCCCCAGCCTGGGCCCGCCAAACAACAATGATGGCTGCAACCAAAAGATGGCCAGGCGTTGTGGTGGGTGCCTGTGGTCCCAGCTACTTGGGAGGCTGAG
>NW_003852483.1:252796-262299 GCF_000181295.1 Otolemur garnettii
AAACCTGCTACCTTAGTGTATGTGGCTGGCGCCTTAGCCACTTGAGTCACAGGCACCAAGCCTCCCCAGCCAATTTTTTATGGGTTTTGGTTGACTGGGTATGTGCTGACAGTATATAATCCTGTAAAAGGGACAATGTGAAGGTAAAAAATAACCAAGAGAGAGTCATAACACTTTAATCCAACTTTGAAGTAGAGATCCTAGTCAATGCAATATGATGAGAAAAAGAGATAAGCATCATAAAACACAATTTGAAACAAAGAGATGTTTGCCAAAACCAAATGTAAGAGTTATTAGAAGTAATAATTGGTTGCAGCAAAATGGCCAAGTATAAGACAATAGCTCAGGTGGCACCTGTGGCTCAAGTAGGGCACCGGCCCCACATACCAGAGGTGGCCAAAAACAGCAAACAAAATAAAGTAAAAAATAAAATGTTTTAAAAAATAAAATCAGTATGACTTGGCGCCTGTGGCTCAAGTGGCTAAGGCACCAGCCACATACACCTAAAGGTGGCGGGTTTGAATCCAGCCCAGGCCCACCAAAACAACAATGACAGCTGCAACCAAAAAGTAGCTGGGCGTTGTGGTGGACGCTTGTGGTCCCAGCTACTTGGGAGGCTGAGGCAGGAGACTCGCTTGAGCCCAGGAGTTGGAGGTTGCTGTGAGATGGGATGCCATGGCACTCTACCCAGGGAGATAGCTTGAGGCCCTATCTCAAAAAAAAAAAAAAAATCAGTAGCTCTCTTATCAATTAGCCATGACCAATTATAAAAGGCAGTTATGAAAAATGCTACTGAAAATAGCAACAAGAACTTTTAAACACATAGGATTAACTCAGTAACTCGTTTCTGTCAAAAACCTTAAAACTTTTCAGGGGGTAGGGAGAAGGAGGCCTGAATAATGAAATGGTATACTGTGTTCATGGATGGCTTATCCCTTCTTAAACATTTCCTAGAACAAATTGATTCTTTTTTTTGTTTGTTTTTGTTTTTAGAGACAGAGTCTCATTTTGTCGCTCTTGGTAGAGTGCCATGGTGTTACAGCTCAGAGCAACCTCCAGCTCTTGGGCTTAGGCGATTCTCTTGCCTCAGCCTCTTGAGCAGCTGGGACTACAGGCACCCACCACAACGCCCGGCTATTTTTTTGTTGGCTGGGGCCAGGTTCGAACCTTCCACCGTAGGGTATATGGGGCCAGCGCCCTACTCATTGAGCCACAGGTGCCGGCCAACAGATTGATTCTTATATACACATTTCTGGTCTAAAAACTGCTTACTTTAGTGGGTTTAGTGCCATGTAAATTACACAACAGAAGTTCTTCCTGTCACTTGATGTACTTTTTATATTTGATGTGGTCATACTTTTTTTTTTTTTGAGACAGAGTCTTACTGTGTTGCCCCCAGTAGAGTACGGTGATGTCATAGCTCACCGCAACCTCAAACTCATGGACTTAAGAGATTTTCTTGCCTCAGTCTCCCAAATAGCTGGGACTACAGGCGCTCATGACAACACTTGGCTATTTTTTTGTTTGTTTGTTTGAGGCAGAGTCTCACTATGTCGCCCTTGGTAGAGTGCTGTGGCATCACAGCTCACAGCAACCTCAAGCTCCTGGGCTTAAGCAATTCTCTTGCCTCAGCCTAAGTATCTATGACTACAGGTGCCCACGATAATGCTTGGCTATTTTTTGTACGGCTGGCCAGGGCTGTGTTCAAACCTACTACCCTCAGTGCATGTGGCTGGTGCCATAACCACTGTACTATGGGCACCGAGCCAACACCTGCCTATTTTTTGTTGTAGTTGTTATTATTGTTTAGCAGGTCTGGGCTGGGTTCAAACCTGCCTGTCTTGGTGTATGTGGCCAGCGCCCTTGAGCATGGGCATCAAGCCAGATGTGGTCATACTTTTAAATGTCACTTCAAGAAGTCAAATACTAGGCCCACTGCAGTGGCTCAGGACTGTAATCTTAGTGCTTTCGGAGGCCAAGGTTGGAGGATCACTTGAGGCCAAGTCTTTGAGACCAGCTGAGCAAGAGTAAGGCCCTGTCTCTAATAGAAAAATTAGCCAGGCATGGTGGCCCATGCCTATAGTCCCAGCTACTCAGGAGGCTGAAGCAGGATTGCTTGAACCCCAAAGTTTAAAGTTATAGTGATCTATGATGATGCCATTTCACTCTAGGCTAGGCAAAATAACAAGACCCTATCTAAAAAAAGAAAAAAAGTTAAATACCTGGACTATAGAGGTTTATGCATACAAAAATAAGTAAATGATACCTACTAAATGGTTTCTATTTAAAAAAGGAATTTTGTTTAAATGGAACATTTTTTAAAATTTCAGATTAATATGAGGGTGCAAACAATCAGGTTACAATGTTTGCTTTAAGTCACTGTTGTAGTTGTGTTCTGCACCCAGGAGGTGTCCCATATGCCCTTATAATGTGCCCATTAGGTGACAGTGTGCCAGTCCTCCCCTCCCCCCTTTTTTCTCTTTCCTTCTCTCCCCACCACAACTGGAATTGAGTTCTTTTGTATGGGTATGTATTAGATCTTTTACTGGCTTCATATTAGTATTGAGTACATTGGACAATTGCTTTTCCTTTCTTGTGATACTTACTAAGAATGTGTTTGAACTCCATCCAGGTTAATACAAAAGATGTAAAGTTTCCACCATTTTTATGGCTGAATAGTATTCCATGGTACACATATACCACAGTTTATTAATCCATTCCTGGGTTAATGGGCATTTAGGTTGTTTCTACATTTTGGCGATTGTAAATTGAGCTGCAGTAAACAATCTGATGCAAATATCTTTGTGATAAAATGATTTTTTTTCTTCTGGGTAGATGCCTAGTAATGGGATTACAGGATCAGATGGGAGGACTAATTGAGTTCTTTGAGAATTCTCCATACTTCTTTCCAAAGAGGTTGCATTGGTTTGCAGTATTACCAACAGTGTAAATAAACAGAATATTTAAAAAGTAACTTCATCTACTAAGGGTAGAATATAAATATCTTAACACAATGACTAAGAAAATGTGGTGAAGGCCATTTTAACCAGTTTGATGAAAGTATTTCAAATTGTGTATAAAACTAGTACATTGTACCCCATAATTGTATTAATGTACACAGCTATGATTTAATTAAAAAAAAATACCTTCATTATCGTTTTTCTTTTCTTTTGTAAAATTGTCCTACTTTAACTCATTTTTTTTTTAATTTCAGAAAACAACTTTTTTTCACAAGAGATAACTTTGAAAGTAGTCTCCTTCCATTTGCCATCCCTACATCGTTGCAGGTAGTTATCTTACCAAACAATCTGAAGGATATAGGAAATGTATTCTATTTGGGGATGATATTATTGTTTAGAAACATCTGTTTTTGGTAGTTTAGAGCAGTGTTTTCAGCCTTTTTTAAATCTCACAACACACTTGAACCTATAGTTAAACTTCTGCAGCACATTTAAATTATGTTGATTTTAAAAAAGAGAATATACTTACTGTATACAATGATCTTTAAAAATTTGGGGGGGCATACCTATAATCCTCTCACAGCACACCAGTGTGCCATAGCACACCAATTAAAAATCACTGGTTTAGAGGTTTATTTTACAAAGTTCCTCTTAAAGATGTTAAGAACAATCTCTAAGTGAAAGGAAGAGTTGGTTTTATTATGCCTCTATTACCAAAATAGGCTTTTTCTTTCTGAAACAGGAAACAGAATGGTTGCAGGTGATCTGCCTTACACTGATGTGTAACGAACAGATAGATTGGATGGTATCTTACTTTACGTGCAGCAATTTGAAGCCCTCGCTAAATTGTCCTAAACCAAAACAGCAAAATCATCTTCTCAGTAATGATCTTGAGAAATTCTACTATTGGCCCCTGTGCTAAATAGTCTTATCTGTTAACATACCAATATTTCTCTTAGAAGTGACATTTATTAGTTATGTTGGTCATTCATCATTTATACCTTAGGTATTGTCCTCAGAGAAGGTTTTGATAAAGGAAAAAGAGGTGGAATAAATTTAGGTGTCTAAGAGCACTAGAGACCAACTTCAGTTTCCCAATACTGCTTCCCACCTGGCCCCAGGACACGTCGTTCCCATTATCTAAGAATTAACCAACTCTTGCTGGCATAAATATGTTTTAAATCTTTTCCTTTTTCCCCTCTTTTTCACTTTTCCTATTTTTCATCACTGACACCAAAATAAACATTTTTTGAATGCACATCTAGAAGCCCTGCTTTGTGAATCAGTGTTCAAAAAGATGCCATTATTGATATCATGCATGTTGTTACTTTTAGGTTGGTGTGCCACAGGTAACGTCAGCACATTTCATTGGTTCATCACTGCTGCTAGTAGTGAATCAAAAAGTCTATATTTATAATTATGAAGATTCTTCTTGGAACGTATCTTTAGGTATGTATATTTTGTGTTTTGTTTTAATTTAGCCAACATCAGAGAAAAGGTTAATAATGGTGGGAGTATAAAGCATACACCTACTTGGATGTTCAGCCCCAGTATGTCAACTTGTCCTTTAAAATCCAAAAGAAAATTGGCCTGAGGTCCCATCCCAAAGATTGGCAACCTAGTGTGGTGTTGCTGTTGTAGATTGTAGTCACAAGCCACAAAAACTTGCTTAGTCTGAGTGGAATAAACGAGAGACAGTAACAGGACTTGGTCATTTGAATGTCATTCAATGGTCAATTGAATGGGGGGAGGAATAGGGAGAACCAGAAATGACTACTAGACGTCTAGTGACCGAGCTGGGTGATGGGGATGTTCAGTCCCAATATTTCACCTTAGGGCCAGGGAAGAAGGTGAACTTTATGAAGAGGAAGAAAGAAGAGAACTCTGATTCAGGAGGCAAGGACAGGGGGTTAAGAGTGAAGATGAGGTAGATTTAGCTCTAGAAAAGAGTATTCTCTTCTCACTGACTACAGGCACCAGCCACAATGCTCAGCTAGTTTTAGAGTTGGGGTCTCACTCTTGCCAAGGCTGGTCTTGAACTCCTGAGCTCATGTAATCCCCTGCCTGGGCCTTCTAGAGTGCTTGCATTACAGGCATGAGCCACTCCACCCGGCCCCACCATTCTATTTACTACTTTCTGTCTCTATGCATTTGACTGCTTGAGGGACGGCCTGACAGTGAGACTCTTCAGTCTTTTGTAACTGCCTTATTTCACTGAGAGTGATGTCCTTAAGGCTTATCCGTGTTGTAGCACATGGCAGAATTTCCTTCCTTTTAAGGCTCACTCATATTCCATTGAGTAGATGGACCACATTTTGTTTATCTTTTCATCTGTTGATGGCCACTGGGTTGCTTCCATTTTTGGCTATCATCCATTGTGCTGCTATAAACACAGGTATATAAGTCTCTCCTCTCTGTTCTTTTGGATATATTCCCAGAAGTAGAATCACTGAATTATATAGTAATTCTATTTTCAATATTTTCAGGAGCCATTATACTGGTTTCCACGGCAGCTGCACCATTTTGCATTTCCACCAACAATGAATGAGGGCTCCAGTTTCTCCACATCCTTGCCACTCTCGTTATTTTCCATCTCTTTCATAGTAGCCATCCTAGTGAGTGTGAGGTGCTATCTCCTTGTGGTTTTGATTTGCATTTCCCTGATGATTAGTGATGGTGAACATCTTTTCATGTATTTGTCGGTTGGTTGTGTATCTTCTTGGGAGCTGAAGTTTCTGCTTTTAAAATACAATCCAGGTGTGCTTCACTAAGAGCAAGGAGCCCTTCCTACAATTTCGACATAGCTCTGAAAGAGTTTCTAAAAACCAGTTAGTCACAGCTGGGGGCAATTCTGCCCACCCACACCCCCAACCACTGCCCTGAGGACACTTGGCAGTGTCTGGAAAGACATTTTTAGTTGTCAAGACAGGAGGAGGGTACTACTAGCATCACTTGAGTGGGTAGAGGTGGGCATGCTGTAAAACATGGCATAAGACTCTCTCCCAATTATTTTTTTTAAAATGCAGGTTAATTTGAGGGTACCAACAATTAGGTTACAATATATGCATTTGTTAGATAGACTTCCTCTTGTAGTTGTGTCCTGTACACAAAAGGTGTGCCATATATCCTTACATTGTGCCCTTTGAGTGGGAACACACCAATCTCCTCTCCTCCTCCTCTTCTCTCCTCTTCCTTTGTTTCCTCTCTCCCCAACTTGAATTGAATTGAGTTTTTCTCTTGTGTGGGTGCGAATTAGGTCATCTACTGGCTTCATATTAGTATTGAGTATATTGGATATCTGCTTTTCCATTCTTGCGATACTTTACTAAGAAAAATGTGTTCCAGCTTCATCCAGGTTAATATAAAAGATGTAAAGTATCCATCTTTTTTATAGCTGAATAGTATTCCATGGTATACATATACCGTAGGTTGTTAATCCATTCTTGGGTTGATGGGTATTTAGGTTGTTTCCACATCTTGGCAATTGTAAATTGAACTGTAACAAATAATCTAGTGTACATTTCTTTATAATAAAATGATTTTTATTTATTTATTTATTGCAGTTTTTGGCCAGGGCCAGGTTTGAACCTGCCACCTCCAGTATATGGGGCTGGCAACCTACTCCTTGGAGCCACAGGTGCCACCTGATAAAATTATTTAAAAAAATTTTTTTTCTGAGACAGAGTCTCACTTTGTTAGCCCTGATAGAGTGCTGTGGCATCATAGCTCACAGCAACCTCAAACTCTTGGGCTCAAGCAGTCCTCTTGCTTCAGTTTTTCATTGTTGTTTTTTGTTTTTTGAGACAGAGTTTTTTACTTTGTCACCCTTGGTAGAGTGCTGTGGCGTCACAGCTCATAGCAACTTAAACTCTTGGGCTTAAGTGATTCTCTCACCTCAGCCTCCCAAATTGCTGGGACTATAGGCACCTGCCACAATGCCTGGCTATTTTTTGCTGCAGTTTTGGCCTGGGTCAGATTTGAATCCACCACCCTCAGCATATGGGGCTGGAACCCTACTCACTTAGCCACAGGTGCAGTGTGAAGACAGTCTTTATTTACATTTTGCTTACATAAATCCTTAGTGGATGAAAAAGTCATTTTATATTTTTGCCTTTTGCCTCTGAAGTTTCTGAAACAACTGTCTTCTTTTGCAAAAGGTTTTCACCCTTTTTTTTTTTTTTTTTTTGAGACAGAGCCTCAAGCTGTCCCCCTGGGCAGAGTGCCGTGGCATTACAGCTCACAGTAACCTCCAACTCCTGGGCTCAAGCGAGTCTCCTGCCTCAGCCTCCCAAGTAGCTGGGACCACAGGCGCCCGCCACAACGCCCGGCTACTTTTTTTTTTTGGTTGCAGCCTGCAGCCGTCATTGTTGTTTGGCGGGTCCGGGCTGGGGATTCGAACCCGCCACCTTAGGTGTACGTGGCTGGCGCCTTAGCCGGTTGAGCTATAGGCGCTGAGCCTTTTTTTTCCTTTTTTGAGATAGAGCCTCACTACATTGCCCTCAGTAGAGTGCCATGGCATCACAGCTCACAGCAACTTCAAACCCTTGGGCTTGAGAGATTCTCTTGCCTCAGCCTCCTAAGTAGCTGGGATTACAGGTGCCTGCCACAACGCCCAGCTTTTTTCTTGTTGCAGTTGTCAGTATTTAGATGACCTGGGCTGGCTTTGACCTGCCAGCCTCCATGCATGTGGCTGGCACTGTAACCACTGTGTTCTGGATGCCAAGCCAAGTTTTTACTCCTGATACAAGTATTTTGTGTTAATTTTAGAAGGTGTCCAGTTTGTTTCATTCTTAAAGGACATTTTGTAATCTTAGTCTTATTTCCTATCAATATGGAGACAATATTAGCATAGTTTTCCCATCTAGTAATTCAGTTTTGAACTTTAAACCATCTCCCAGGTTCATAGCCTGATTGCTCACTCTCTCCACAGGACGTTCAAACCCCTGTGTGTGATAAATAATTTTTTAAAATATGTAGCTGTAATCTATTGGGTAAGATTTTGAGTATTTTTGCATTGATATTCATTAGTGAAATTGGCCTGTAATTTTCCTCTTTAGTTGGGTTCTTTCCTGGTTTTGGAATCAAAGTGATGTTTGCTTCATAGAACATTCTGGAGAAGATTCCTTCCTTCACGATGTTTTGGAATAGGTTCTGTAATAAAAGTACAAGCTCTTCTTAAAGGTTTGATAGAATTCTGGTGTGAAGCCATCTGGTCCAGGGCTCTTTTTTTGTTGAAAAATATTTTATTGTTTCTTAAATCTCAGTGCTTGATATTGGTCTGTTCAAGAGAAGAAGACTTAACCAGGAAGACTTAATCTTCCTGGTTAAGTTTAGGGAGATGGTTTGATTCCAGATATTGGTCCATTTCCTCCACATCAAATTTCTGGGCATAGAGTTTTTTGTATCCCTGTGATATCTGTTGTTTTTTCTCCTTTTTTGCTTCTGATTGAAGTTATTAGAGATTTTACTTCTGTTTTTAGTTAATCTGGCTAAAGGTATATTGATTTTATTTATCTTTTTGAAGAACCAACTTTTTGTTTCATTAATTTTCCAAATGATTGTTTTGTTTTGTTTTGTTTTGAGACAGAGTCTCAAGCTGTCACCCTGGGTAGAGTGCCATGGCATCATAGCTCACAGCAACCTCCAACTCCTGGGCTCAAGCGAGTCTCCTGCCTCAGCCTCCCAAGTAGCTGGGGCCACAGGCGCCCACCACAATGCCTGGCCATTTTTTGGTTGCAGCCATGATTATTGTTTGGCGGGCCCAGGCTGGATTCGAACCCACCACCTTAGGTGTATGTGGCTGGCGCCTTAGCCACTTGAGCCACAGGCGCTGAGACAATTCTTTTGTTTTCAATTTCATTAATTTCTGATTTAATTTTGGTTACTTCTTTTCTTCTGTTAGGTTTGGGATTGGATTGCTCTTCCTTTTCCATTTCCTTAAGATGATTCATTGGCTTATTGATTTGCTCACTTTCGATTTTTCAAATGTAGGTAACTAATGTGATAAATTTTCCTCATAGGACTGCTTTTGCAGTATCCCACAGATTTTGGAAACATAGATTCATTGTTGTTATGTTTGAGGAATTTAATAATTTCCTCCTTTATCTCTTCCTTGACCCACCTGTCAGTTAGCATAAGATTGTTTAATTTCCATGCCTTTGTATGGGGAATGAAAAAAAAATTGTTTTCAGACAGAGTCTCACTCAGTCTCTCTAGGGTTGAGTGCCATGGCATAATAGCTTATAGCAACCTCAGACTCTTAGGCTCAAGTGATTCTCTTGCCTCAGCCTCCTGAGTAGTTGAGACTATAGGCGCCCACCATAACACCCAGCTATTTTTTTAGAGATGGGATCTTGTTCTTGCTCAGGCTGTCTCAAATTCATGAGTTTAGGCAATCCACCATTTTGATAAAAGGAAGAAAAGCATAAAGAGTGAGAAGGGAGAAAGGAAAGAGAAAGGTAAAAGAGAAAAAAAAAAAGAGGCTCAGCGCCTATAGCTCAACCGGCTAAGGCGCCAGCCACGTACATCTAAGGTGGCGGGTTC
>NW_003852483.1:263462-266004 GCF_000181295.1 Otolemur garnettii
CTCAAGTGAGTCTCCTGCCTCAGCCTCCCAAGTAGCTGGGACCACAGGCGCCCGCCACAACGCCCGGCTATTTTTTGGTTGCAGCCCTCATTGTTGTTTGGCGGGCCTGGGCTGGATTCGAACCTGCCATCTTAGGTGTATGTGGCTGGCGCCTTAGCCACTTGAGCCACAGTGCCGAGCCTCTCTTGCCAGATTTCTTAGGAGGTATGTCAAATAGTGACCCCTGACAACAAAGTGGCCTTCCTAGGGATGCGGGAGCTGTTCAGCTTACCCCAAGGATGGTTGCCTGAATTCAGCAGACATGCCAGAGCCAGCCATGCAGTAGGACTCTGCATACTGTTCCTCCTGCTCTGCCTTCCCAGAATAGTGGAGTCCTACTAGTAGCCAAGCTGGTGAGAAATTCTCCCCCAACCCTTGCCCCTGGTATTTAATCCCAGCTGCCAGATGTTGTTAGAGTTTACTCACTCATTTAAGCCCTTACAAGGCATCTCCACTGAGCAGCTCAGTCCAAAATCATAAAACTTCAGGATACCCCTTTCCTATCTCTAGTCCTCTGTAGGAGGGCCAGCCACCTGGCCTCTGCCCATACCCAGGTACTTGTCTTCTATGCTGGTCTTCCTCAGCTCTAGACATTTTTGTTGGCTCCTGAAGTCTTCTCCTGCTTCACTATTCCCTGGAGTGATGTTGCTGGGTAGGTTCCCCCAGCCATAGGTGGCTGGAGTCCTTTCTCCCATCTCACAAGTAACTGGTAAGGAGATGTCTCTAGCCTGCCATCTTGTTTGACTCTCCATGCTCTACTCCCAATTTTTAACAGTGTTGAGGTTGAGAAACCCTGCTCTCAACTTTTCTCTGAACTTCAGGGGACTCATATATATTAATTGTATCTGTTCTTTTCAGGGATAAAACACCCTGTTTCACATATTTCTGGTGATACTTGCTGTTATGTTGAAACTATTTTTTGTGTGGTAAGTACATTTTTTACTTTCCTTTTTTCACTCTGAACACAAAAACTATGAATGGAGCTAAGGATAGTATAAACCTTGAGACTGGGATTATGATAGACTTGAGCATGTGATTTCTCCAGGGCTCAGAAGAGGGCCCAGGAGATGGGAAAGGCATCAGAGCTATTTTGAGACCAACTGGCAAACACCCTATAAATATACCCAATTATACATGACCCTTGAAAAATACAAGGTTTAGGCATACCATCCCCCCACACAGTAAAAACGTCACATATAATTTTCAACTCTCCCAAAACTTAACTACTAATTAGCCAAATATTGACCTGAAGCCTTATCAATAGCATAGTCCATTAATGCATATTTTATGTGTTACAGTATGGTATACTGTAGTCTTGCAATAAAGCAAGCTAGAGAAAAGAAAAGTTACTAAGAAAATCATGAGATGGGGGTGCCTGTGGCTCAAAGGAGTAAGGTGCCAGCTCCTATGCCAGAGGTGGTGGGTTCAAACCCAGCCTTGCCAAAAACTGCCAAAAAAAAAAAAAAAACCCAAAGAAGAAAAGAAAATCATGAGAAAGAGAAAATATATTTACTATTCATTAAGTGGAAGTGGCTCATCATAAGGGTTTTCATCTTTATTATCTTCACATTGAGTAGGCTGAGGAGGAAGAGGAGGGATTGGTTTTGTTGTCTCAGGGATGGTAGAGGTGGAAAATCCAAGTATAAGTAGATGCAGGTAGTTTAAAACAATGTTGCTCAAGGGTAAATCATATCTTCTTTTTTAAAAACTTGAAATAATTAGAGAGTCTTCAGGAAGTTGTGAACATAATAGAGAGTCCATGTGCCCTTTACTCACTGAGGCTCTCCCAGTGGTTATATCTTACCTAACTACAGTACAATAGCAAAATCAGGAAGTTGATATAGATATAATGTATGTTTCTATAATAGTTCTATGTAATTTTATGCCACAACCACCACTGCCATCAAGATACCAAACTATTCCATCTCCATAAAGCTGTTCTTGTGCTTTCTGTTTACAGCCACAGCCAACTTCCCTTCCATCACCCCCTCTCTAATCTACTCTGTTATCTATCTCCATAATTTGTTTCTTTTTTCTTTTTGTTTTAGAGGCAGAGTCTCACTTTTTCTGCCTGACATGAGTTCAGTGGAATGATTATAGCTCACTGCAACCTCAAAATCCTGGGGCTAAAGTGATCCTCCTTGCTTCATCCTCCTGAGTAGCTGGGACTACAGGTGCACACCAACACACCCAGCTGATTTTTGTATTTTTTGTAGAGACGAGGTCTCACTCTTGCTCAGGCTACTCTCAAACTCCTGAGCTTAAGGGATGCTCCCAGCTTGGCTTCCCAAAGTGCTAGGATTATAGGTGTGGGCCATCATGCCCAGCTCTATGTCTGTAATTTTATCTTTTCAAGAATGATAAATAGGGCAGCGCCTGTGGCTCAGTGAGTAGGCGGGTTCAAACCCGGCCCCAGCTGAACTGCAACAAAAAATAGCCAGGTGTTGTGGTGGGCCAGGAGACTGAGGCAAGAGAATCGCCTAAGCCCAGGAGTTGGAGGTTG
>NW_003852483.1:266499-272359 GCF_000181295.1 Otolemur garnettii
GAGCCATGTCTTCAATTTTTAAAAAGAAAATTAGCTGGGTATGGTAATGCATGCCTGTAGTTCCAGCTACTCTGAGCTGAAGCAGAAGGATTGCTTGATAGCCCAGGAGTTGGAGGCTGCAATGAGCATTGATTACACCACTGCATCCAACCTGGGTGGTAGAACAAGACCCTCTCAAAAACAGAAAGGAAGAAAGAAAGAAAAAAGAATGCTGTATGAATGGAATCATACAATATGATGATAAACCTTATAGGATTAGCTTTTCTCAGCAAAATTCTTCAGAGAGATTCATCCAGTTTGGTGTGTGTATCCAGAGCTCATTCATTGTTATTGCTGGGTAATAGTCTGTGGTATGGATATAGTACTATTTGGTTATTAATAGCTTTTGTCTATAAGAAACAAAGCTCCTTATAGATTTTTGTGTGGATGTATGTCTTTATTTCTCTATGATAAATGCCCAAGAGTGTAATTACTGGCATTTTTCTTCTTCTAAAATAATTGTTTTGTGTGTGTTTCCCAGAATATAGGTAATTTGATTTTTGCGTATTTGCATGGAGATCAGATATCTCACACCAACATATATATTTCAACCACTGGGGGATACAGTTTTAAGAAGTATACCCATGAAAAACAGGTATGTTAAATGGGGTAAAAAAATGAAAATAAAAATATGTGTACCATGTTATTGTAGTAATGAGCTATCCAGAGGTGAACAGGGATTTTCCCCCTTTGAGAGTCCATCTGGCTATAAGGATAGGGAACATTCCAGGTCAAGGGAGATGGCTCAGTACTCTAAGAAATTAGAAGAGAGGCAAAAGGTTTTACGTCAAGTAAAATCCTGACACAATTTAGGGAGGTTTTTAAAAAAGCTAGTGCCCTAATAAAGACTGCATGTTTATTTATACATGCAGCCACATGCACACCTAAGTATTAGTTCCAGCAGGTGCTATCAGCATGCCCATTATAAGAGAACTGTGGTGAGTTGAATGTGTCCCCTAAAAATTTATGTCCATCTAGAACCTCAGAATGTATCATCTTAGTCTGTTTGTCCTGCTATAACAAAATATCTAAGACTAGGTAATATATTAAGAACAGAAATTTGGCTGGGCATAGCAGCTTATACTTCTAATCTCAGCACTTTAGGAAGCTGTGGCAGCCTGTGGGATTGCTTGAGCCCAGAAGTTGGAGGCTGCTGTGAGGTATGATTGTGCCACTGCACTTCAGCCTAGGTGACAGAGTAAAATCCCATCTCTTTTTTTTTTCTTTTGTTGAGATAGTCTTACTTTGTTGCCCAGGCTAGGGTGCTGTGGCATCAGCCTAGCTCACAGCAGCCTCACACTGAAGCAATCCTCCTGCCTCAGCCTCCCAAGTAGCTGGGACTACAGGTACCTACCACATGCCTGGAGTTGGAGGTGCACACCAACACATGCAGCTAAGTTTTGTATTTTTTTGTAGAGACGAGGGTCTCACCCTTGCTCAGGCTACTCTCAAACTCCTGAGCTCAAGGGATCCTCCCACCTCAGCTTCCCAGAGTGCTAGGATTATAGGTGTGGGCCACCATGCCAAGCTCTAACTCTGTAATTTTATCTTTTCAAATTTTAACTCTTCTATTCTTAGTAGAAATGGGGTCTCAATCTTGCTCAGGCTTATCTCGTATTCCTGAGCTCAAGTGATCTTCCCACCATGGCCTCCAGAGTGCTAGAATTACAGGCATGGGCCACTGTGCCCAGCTGAAATCCCATCTCTTAAAAAAGAAGAGGAAAAGGAGGAAGAAGAAGGAGGAGGAGAAGGAAGAATAAGAAGCGGCAGGCGTGGTGGATCATGCCTATAATCCTAGCACTTTGGGAGGCTGAGGTGAGTGAATTGCTTGAACTCACAAGTTAGAGACCAGCCTGAGCAAGAGCAAGACCCCATCTCTGAAAAATAACTGGGTGATACACCAAGGCTGGAGGGTTCGAAACCAGCCCAGGACAGCTAAACAACAATGACAACTGCAACAAAAAATAGGTGGGTGTTGTGGCAGGTGCCTGTTGTCTCAGCTACTTGGGAGGCTGAGACAGGAGAATCGCTTAAGTCCAAGAATTTTTTATTTTTTATTTTTTTGAGAAGCAACAGATTTTTATTTTTTATTTTTTTCAAATCTTTTAATTATAAATTTATTTTTAAATAATTTCTTTTTTATTAAATCATAGTTGTGTACATTAATACTTTAATGGGGTACAGTGTTCTCCTTAATAAAGTATCACAAGAATGGAGAACCAAGAATCCAATGTACTTAATTTTTTTTGAGACAGAGCCTCAAGTTGCTGCCTTGGGTAGAGTGCTGTGGCATCACAGCTCACAGAACTTCCAACTCCTGGGCTCAAGCGATTCTCCTGCCTCCGCCTCCCAAGTAGCTGGGACTACAGGCGCTGACCGCAACACCCGGCTATTTTTGGTTGCAGCCGTCATTGTTGTTTGGCAGGCCTGGGCTGGATTCGAACTCACCAGCTCAGGTGTATGTGGCTGGCACCTTAGCCGCTTGAGCCACAGGCGCCGAGCCACAATGTACTTCATTATTATTATTATCTTTTTTTAGAGACAGAGTTCCACTCAGTTGCCCTTGGTAGAGTGCTGTCGTGTTGCAGCTCACAGCAACCTCACACCAACCTCTTGGATTTAGGTGATTCTCTTGCCTCAGCCTCCCAAGTAGCTGGAACTACAGGCGCCTGCCACAATGCACGGCTATTTTTTGTTGCAGTTTGGCTGGGGCCGGGTTTGAACATGGCCAGGCCCTACTCACTGAGCCACAGGTGCCACCACCAATGTACTTAATTCTAACAGGAAACTGGTAGATGTTCTATTTTACACACCACATAAGAGAAAAACGCAAAACAATTCAAGGTGGGGGGTGGGCAGGGGAATGATGAAGAGGGGAGGGAAGGGCATTCCCACTTAATGGGCACAATGTTAGGGTTGATGGCACACCTCTTCTGGGCAGGAAACAATTATAAGAGGGATATTACCTAACAAATGCAAAGATTGTAACCTAATTCTTTGTACCCTCAATTAACCTGAAACAAACAAAATCACACAAAAAAACTTTAGCTTATCAAATAATCTGGGGTTAGATTTACAATTATGCATATGCTTATAAGATTGGTTCATATGCAGTATTTTCTGTTTGTTTCCTAGGAAGAGTTACTAGGGGTTTTGGGTGGAATCTACCACCTTCACTCTGTGTCAGAGGTTGGGCTGCTTGTCATTGATGGAGAAAAGGTAAGTAATTTTGCACTGGAATGGACTAGTTAAATGACCTTCTCTAGACAAGGTTTTTTTTTTTTTTTTAATTAAAAAATTTCTGGCTCAGCAGCTGTAGCTCAGCCAGCCACATACAATGGAGCTGGCGGGTTCAAATCCAACCCAGGCCTGCCAAACAACAATAGCAACTACAACCAAAAAATTCTACCCAGGGCAACAGCTTGAGACTCTGTCTCAAAAAAAAAAAAGACCTTCAAAAAAAAATTTCTTTTTTGAGACAGGCTGTTACTCAGGCTGGAGTACAGTGGTATTATCGTAATTCTTTGCAGCCTTGAGCTCTTGGGCTCTCCGGCTCAAGCATTCCTCCTGCCCAGCCTCCTGAGTAGCTGACACCACAGGCACATTCCAGTATGCCTGCTTAATTTTTAAAAAAGTTTTTAGAAACAGGGTTTCCCTTTATTGCCCAAGCTGATCTTAAACTCCTAACATAGTCTCACTATGTCACCCTGGTGACGTCACAGCTCACAGCAACCTCAAGCTCTTGGACTTAAGTGATTCTCTTGCCTAAGCCTCCCAAGTAGCTGGGACTATTGTGCCGCCCACAATGCCTGACTATTTTTTGGTTATAGTTGTCATTGTTGTTTGGCAGGCCCAGTGTATGTGGTTGGCACCCTAGCTGCTGAGCTACAGGTGTTGAGCCACTCACTTAGCTTTTCATGTCTGAAATCTATCTAGGTTTTCATTCACCTATCCATCCATGTATCCATCCATTTAGATGAACTGATAAATATCTATTTGTACATCCACCTATCCACACACCCATCCTTCTACTCACTCACCTACCCCTCCCTCCCCCATTCATCTGCTTATCAGTCATGCGTACAGCACTTTTTACTTGGTGTCTACTAGTTGCTTAGGTGTCTCCTAGTTGCGCTCAGCACTGTGCTAAGCACCAGGGATAAAATACAAATCTGGTGCAAATACCACTGATGGTGTAAAGATCATTTTAGGCCTGGAGCTATGGCTCACACCTGTAATCCTAGCACTCTGGAAGGCTAAGGCAGGAGGATATCTTAAGCTCAGGAGTTAAGAGAGCAGCCTGAGCAAAAGCAAGACTTCTGCCTCTACTAAAAACAGAAAAAATTAGTTGGGCATGGTGATACCCATAGTCCCAGCTACTCTGGAGGCTAAGGCAGGAGGATCACTTGAACCCAGGAGTCTGAGGTTGCTGTGAGTAGGCTAAGGCCATGGCAGTCAAACCTGGGCAACAGAGCAAGATTCTGTCTCAAAAAAAAAAAAATAATTTTAAATCCCTCATGTCAAACTTTTTTTTTTTCTTTTTGGAGACACTGTGCCCAGCATATCAAACACTGTTTTTAAAAAAGTCTTTTAATTTGTATCCAAAAATTAGAACAAAGAACCTGTGATTTTACAGATATTAGGCAAAGACTAAGTTGAGAAGATGATTCAGTTGATGTAAACTTAAGTTGAAGGAAAAAAAAGGTTGTTTTTTTTTTTTGAGACAGAGTCTCACTATGTCGCCCTTGGTAGAGTGCTATGGTGTCACAGCTCACAACAACCTCAAACTCTTGGGCTTAAGTGATTCTCTTGCCTCAGCCTCCTAAATAGCTGGAACTATAGGTGTCCACTACAATCCCCGTCTATTTTGTTATTGTTGTTGTTGCTGTTGTTTAGCTGGCCCAGGCTGGGTTCAAACCCACCACCCTCACATATGTGGCTGGTACTGTAAGCACTGTGCTATGGGCATCGAGCCTGAAGGAAAAACTATATATTTTTTATTGTTAGGGATTCATTGAGGGTGCAAGAAACCAGGGTACACTGATTGCATTTGTTAGGTAAAGTCCCTCTTACAATCATATCTTGCCCCCCAAAGGTGTGGTATGTACCAAGACCCCACTCCCTCCCTCCTTCCCTCTCTCTGCTCTTCCTTTTCCCCACTCCTCCCTCCTTTTTTCTCTCTCTGCTCTCCCCTTGCCCCATCCCTACCATGTCGTTAATTATCATTAATTGTCCTCATATCAAAATTGAGTACATGGGATTCATGCTCCTCCATTCTTGTGATGTTTTTCTAAGAATAATGTGTTCCACTTCCATCAAGGTTAATACAAAGGCTATAAAGTCTCCATTTTTTTAAATGGCTGAATAGTATTCCATGGTGTACATATACCACAGCTGGTTAATCCATTCCTGGGTTGGTGGGCATTTAGGTTGTTTCCACATTTTGGTGATTGTAAATTGAGCTGCAGTAAACAGTCTAGTGCAAGTGTCCTTATGATAAAAGGACTTTTTTCCTTCTGGGCAGATATTTAGTAATGGGATTGCAGGGTCAAATGGGAGGTCTAGCTTGAGTTCTTTGAGGGTTCTCCGTACTTCCTTCCACAAAAGTTGTATTAGTTTGCAGTCCCACCAGCAGTGTAAAAGTGTTCCCTGCTCTCCACATCCATGCCGGCATCTGCAGTTTTTGAGATTTTGTGATGTGGACCATTCTCACTGGGGTTAGATGGTATCTCAGGGTGGTTTTGATTTGCATTTCTCTAATAATTAGGGATGATGAGCATTTTTTCATATGTTTTTTAGCCATTTGTCTGTCTTTTTTTTT
>NW_003852483.1:273925-276461 GCF_000181295.1 Otolemur garnettii
GTTGAGCTATAGGCGCCGAGCCGCCATATTTTATTTTTAATTTAATTTAATTTGTTTTTGAGACAGAGCCTTAAACTGTTGCCCTGTGTAGAGTGCTGTAGCATCACAGCTCACAGCAACTCCAACTCCTGGGCTTAAGCAATTGTCTTGCCTCAGCCTCCCAAGTAGCTGGGACTACAGGTGCCCGCCACAATGCCCAGCTAGTTTTTGGTTGTAGTTGTCATTGTTTGGCAGGCCTGGGCTGGATTTGAACCCGACAGCTCTGGTGTATGTGGCTGGTGCCTTAGTCACTTGAGCTACAGGTGCTAAGCCATGATGTTGGTATTTTAATAGGGATGACATAGAATAGGTAGATTGCTTTGGGAAGTATAGACATTTTAACAATGTTGATTCTTCCCAGCCATGAGCATGGTATGTTCTTCCATTTGTTAATATCCTCTGCTATTTCCTTTCTTAGGATTTCATAATTTTCTTTATAGAGGTCCTTCACCTCCTTTGTTAGGTATATTCCTAGGTATTTCATTTTCTTTGAAGCTATGGCGAAGGGAGTTGTGTCCTTAATTAGCCTCTCAGCTTGACTGTTATTGCCATATACAAAGGCAACTTGTGGAGATTGATTTTATATCCCAAGACGTTACTATATTTTTTGATGACTCCCAGGAGTCTTGTGGTTGAGTCTTTGGGGTTCTCTAAGTATAAGATCATATCATCAGCAAAGAGGGAGAATTTGATCTCTTCTGCTCCCATTTGGATGCCCTTTATTTCCTTGTCTTGCTTAATTGTAGTGGCTAGAACTTCTAGCACTATGTTGAATAGTAATGGTGACAGAGGACAATCTTGTCTGGTTCTAGTTCTAAGAGGAAAAGCTTTCAGTTTTACTTCAATCAGTAAAATATTAGCTGTGGGTTTGTCATAGATAGCTTCGATCAGTTTCAGAAATGTGCCACGTATGCCTATACTCTTCAGTGTTCTATTTAGAAAAGAATGCTGGATTTTATCTAGTGCTTTTTCTGCATCTATTGAGAAGACCATATGGTCTTTGTGTTCACTTCTGTCAATATGGTGGACTTGCGTATGTTAATTAAATCAGCCTTGCATCCCTAGGATGAAACCTACTTGATCATGATGTATGACTTTTTTGATGATAAGTTGTAATCTATTGGCTAGGATTTTGTTGAGAGTTTTTGCATCTATATTCATTAGTGAAATTGGTCTGAAATTCTCCTTTTTACTTGAGTCTTTAACTGGTTTTTGTATCAGGGTATTGTTTGCTTCACAGAACGTGATGGGGAAGATGCCTTCCTCCTCAATTTTTTGGAATAATTTCTGCAGTACAGGAATAAGCTCTTCCTTGAAGGTTTGATAGAATTCTGATGTGAAGCCATCTGGACCAGGGCATTTTATGGTTGGAAGATTTTTTATTGTTTCTTTAATCACAGTGCTTGAAAGTGGTCTGTTCAGGAGCTGTATTTCTTCTCCTTAAGTCTTTGGGAGAGGATGTGATTCCAAATATTGATCCATTTCCTTCACGTTGTCAAATTTCTGGGCATAGAGTTTCTGGTAGTATTCAGAGATGATCTCTTGTATCTCTGTGGCATCAGTTATTTCCCCTTGATCATTTCTTTTTTTTTCCCCCCTTGATCATTTCTGATTGAGGTTACTAGAGATTTTCCTTTTTTAGTTCTAGTTAGTCTGGCCAAAGGTTTATCTATTTTATTTATTTTTTTAAAAAAACAACTCCTTGTTTCATTGATTTTCTGAATGGTTCTTTTGTTTTCAATTTCATTGATCTCTGATTTAATTTTGGATATTTATTTTCTTCTGCTGAATTTAGGCTTAGATTGTTCTTCTTTTTCCAATTCCATAAGATGGCTTTTGAGTTTCTTGATGTGCTCTCTTTCTGTTATTCAAATATAGGCATCTAAAGCAAATTTTCCTCTAAAACTGCTTTTGCGATATCCCACAGGTTTTGGTAGCTTGTGTCTTCATTGTTGTTATGATCAAGGAAGTTAATGATTTCCTCTATTATTTCTTCCTGCACCCAACTGTCATTCCAACAGAAGGTTATTTAATTTCCATGCCTTTGTGTGGGGTTGAATGTATTTGTTGGAGTTGAGTTCCACCTTTAGTGCCTTGTGGTCTGAGAAGATACAAGGTAAAATTTCACTTCTTTTGATTCTGCTAAGGTTTGTTTTGTGTCATAGGATATGATCAATTTTGGAGAATGTTCCATGCGGCGATGAGAAGAATGTATATTCTTTACCTTTGGGATGGAGTGTTCTATATGCATCTATCAAGGACAGTTGTTCTCAGGTCTCATTTAAGTCTCTTACATCTTTGTTTAATTTCTGTTGGAGGATCTGTCCAGCTCTGTAAGAGGAGTGTTAAAGTCCCCTGTTATTATGGTATTATAGGATATCATATTGCTCAGACTGAGTAAGGTCTGTTTCAAGAATCTGGGCGCATTTAAGTTGGGTGTGCAAATATTTAGAATTGAAACATCTTCTTGTTGTATTTTTCCCTTGACCAATAGAAA
>NW_003852483.1:276761-278057 GCF_000181295.1 Otolemur garnettii
TTGAGCTATAGGCGCCGAGCCCATCTTTGTCTTTTTTGACTTTAGTTGCTTTAAATCCACACATATCTGAAAATAAGATTGCAACTCCTCTTTTCTTTTGAATTCCGTTTGCCTGAAAAATTGTCTTCCAACCCTTAACTCTGAGTTTTAATTTGTTTTTTGAAGCTAAGTGTGTTTCCTGCAGACAGCAAATGGATGGCTTGTGTTTTTAATCCAATCAGCCAATCTATGCCTCTTCAGTGGGGAATTCAAGCCATTAACATTTATTGAGATAATTGATAAGTGTGGTAGTGTTCTATTTATCTTATTTTGTGAGAGTCCATTGTTTAGTTTTATCTTTTGCATCATTGTGGAAGTTAGGTTTTGTCCTTTAATTTCTGAGTTCTTTGCTGTTGATCCATTGTGATGGTCAGTGTGTAGAAGAGGTTGAAATATTTCCTGTAGAGCTCATCTTGTTATGGTGAATTTCCTCAGTGTTTGTATATCAGTAAATTATTTGATTTCTCTGTCAATTTTAAAGCTTAGCTTTGCAGTGTATAGAATACTTGGCTGGAAATTGTTCTTTAAGTAGATTAAAGGTAGATGACCAGTGTTTTTTTGCTTGAAAAGTTTCATTAGAGAAGTCTATAGTTACCGTGATGGATTTGTCCCTGTAGGTCAACTGGCACTTACTCCTGGCAGCTTGAAGAATCTTTTCTTTTGTCTTGACTTTGGACAGGTTCATGGCAATGTGTCTTGGAGAAGCTGTGTTAGAGTTGAGGCGACCTGGGGTCTGATATCCCTCTGAAAGTGGTGTGTCAGAATCTTTGGTGATTTGGGGAAATTTTCATTTATAATATTCTCTAGTATGACTTCCATTCCCCTGGGGCCTTCTTCTTCCCCTACTGGGATACCTATAACTCATATGTTTTAACGCTTCATCAAGTCCCATAATTCTGTCAGTGAACCTTCTGCTTTCTCTCTCTTCTTTTCTGCCTCTTTAACTATCTGAGTTATCTCAAGAGCTTTATCCTCTACCTCTGAGATTCTTTCTTCTGCATGGTCTAATTTGTTGTTGATACTTCCTATTGCATCTTTAAGTGCCCTAATTGACTGCTTCAGTACCTTCAGGTCTGCTATATCCTTTCTATATTCTTCATATCATTTGTTTCTTATTTGGTTCTGTTTTTGGATTTCCTTTTGGTCATTTGCCACTTTATCAGCAGTTTCCTTCATTGTTTCCATCATTTCCTTCATTGTTTTCATCATCTGTATTCTAAATTTCCTTTCTGTCATTTCTTTTTTTTTTTTTTTTTT
>NW_003852483.1:278324-285317 GCF_000181295.1 Otolemur garnettii
GGCGCCGAGCCTCTGTCATTTTTTTACAGGTGGAATCCTCCCTCTGTAGTAGCTACCTCATGATCCCTTGGTGGGCGGGTTGCTCTGGACTGGTTTTTCATGTTGTCAGAATTTTTCTGTGGCTCAGTCTGGGGCCCTAGACAATGCTTAAAGTCCTCTGCACTCTTGCCCAAGTTCTCTCAAGGTAGTTCAACTGAGTGCCAAGTCCAAATGAAACAAAAACAGTTCACAGGTAAGGCCTCTTCAGTTTGCAATCTCACTGCTGCTGTACTTACAGCTGCCGGTGGGATTAGACCGAATGAAAACATGCAAGCACTTGCCAGTTCCCCAGAAGTCTCTCGCTGACTCCCTGTGTCCCAAAAGGGATGTTTCTGGGAAGATCCCACCAGCCAGAGATGCCTAGAGTCTTCTCTCCCCAGACTCACCATGCCCAGTTGCAAGGAAGCTGTTACTTGGCCGCCATCTTGCTCCGAACATAGGAAAAAATATTAAGTCCAAAAAAATTAGGCACAGCCAGTACACAGGTAGTACAGATATTGTGAAAGGTGTGTACAACTCTGAAGTTCTGGGGAGACCCCCTGTCAGGAACCTTTCATCCTAATAAGAGAGATAAGATAATAAAACAGTAATTACAATACAGTGGTCCCTGTAACAGATCCAAGTATAAAGTTCTTTGCCAAAGGGGCGTCCTGGGCACTGCAGGGTGCTGAGCAGTGTCTCTGCCTCTATCCATTCCATGCCAGGAGCAGCCTTTCATTGTGACAACCACAGATGTCTCCAAACTGTGCCCAGTCTCCTCTGGGAGGCAGAATAACCCCATCTTGAGATCCACTGGATGGGATAATTATGTTTGGAGAAAGTCTGAATGATTAAACAGGGCTGATCCACAGTGTTCTGTTTTCCATGTAATCACTGGGTGCTTTTCCTTTTACCGTCCATTTCCTTCCAGGCCATGCTCAAGTACTCATATCATCCCCTCAACCGGAGTTTTGGGTTGGCCTTTGACTACAATGGGACACTTGACATCCTCATCAGCCCAGGCCAGAGAGGCGTTCTGATCCTCTGGTCTGAAAGAACCCTGTTGTTTTCCCACAACTCAGGTGAGCTGAAAAGTCCAGGGGAGGGCAGCCACTCCAGATGGGATGGGGACAGCCTGGATACCCTTCACTATACCCATGACTTGAGTGGATCATTCACTTTACTGACTTCACCACATATTCCCCTACTTCCTGCCTGGCAGAATATTTAGGGCCACATAGACAGAGAAGTTCTGAAATCCACCAGGCTCCTAGGGCAGAGGGTCTAGGTCTTTGGTCAGGGAACCTGACACCTTATTTTGAGGCCCCCATGAGATGGGTAAGGCCCCCCCTTTGGGTGTTAAGCATCTAGGATAGAGGTTGTTCTCAGTATCCTAATTAGTAAACCTCCCCTAGGTAAAGAAAAATTAGGAAATGGCATGGCCTTCCATGTTGGTACCCTCACCTTGCCAGTGTGTATGAAGAGTAGAATAAAAAGCAGCTCTCTAGGAGCATGGCTTCAGGGAGCCCTGGACACAAGTATGGCCACAAGAGAACCTGCCATCCCAGTCCACCCATCCCACCTATCCCCTAGTGCTAGGCAACTTGCACTGGCCAGCCATCCAACCATCCTAAGGGGCAGAATAGTCGGGACATGGCTGTTGCCTGAAAATGGAAGAAAAGTTCCCAGGGCCAGCCTACCCATTTTGGGAACCCATTACAGAAAGAAAGCTTTGTTTCATTCCTTGTATTTGTAACCCAGATTAAAAGACATTCTGTGGGCTGCGCCTGTGGCTCAAGGAATAGAGTACTGGCCCCAAATACTGGAGGTGGTGGGTTCAAGCCCAGCCCCGGCCAAAAACTGCAAAAAAAAAAAAAAAAAAAGGCATTCTGGCCAGGCACAGTGGCTCACACCTATAATTGTAGCACTCTAAGAGGCTGAGCAGAGGGTCACATGAGCTCAGAAGTTTGAGACCTGCCTGAGGAAGAGCAGGACCCCATCTCTACTTAAAATACAAAAATTAGCCAGATGTGGTGGCAGGTACCTGTAGTCCCAGCTAGTTGGAAGGGTGAGGCAGGAGGATCACAAGAGTCCAGGAGTTTGAGGTTGCTGGGAGCTATGATGATGCCCCTCATTGCTCAGGGTGATGGTGTAAGCTCCTGCCTTAAAAAAATAAAAAAGATAGATAAAATAAAATAAAATAAAGGCATGTTCAAACCTTGCAGTTGATTGAAAAAACACATCTCTTTCATACACTCAACAGCCATTTCTCAGAATGGTCTTCCCAAGGAGAGTAATAAGAGTTACGTTTTCTTAAACTTAAGTGTATTCCTATCATGTTTTACAAAATTGCATCTCAGCCCTGTATTTTCCTTGATATTTTTATCCTTTGAATAAGGAACCACTGAAAAATTGCAAGAACAAAGAACCAGTCGCAGGGTAGGGTGGGCTGTTACAGGGGTGACTTGGGGTCTCAATGGTTGGGTCCTCCCTTTGTAGAATACATGTGGTCATCATGCACATCCCTTTTATTTTCTAGGTCAGCTTTTCGACTCTGTCTGGGTATACGATGGACCGTACGACATCTATCCTTCTGTCTTTGAATCTGGCATCACCATCCATAACGTTGCTGCCAGTGCGTAGACAACCCCAATGCAGTAGCTTTCTAGAAAATCCATACCTGGCTTATTAACTGTTGACCTGCCAGATCAAACCCAGCCAAAAGGCAAAACCAAAACCTGATTTTTACACATTCAGAAAGGATCCAGAGAATAAAACTTTGTGCCTTTAAATGATGCAATGGGTTATCTGTCAGGTACCACTTTGCCAGGGCTGCCACAGCAAAGTACTACAGAGTAGGTGTGGCTTAAAATAAGGTTTCATTCTCTGACTGAACTAGTTCTTGTTTGATTATGGAGGTAACTGAGTTAAGATGAGGTCATGAGGGTGTGGGCCATGAGGGTATGGGCCTTGGTCCAATATAACTGATGTCCTTAATGAAAAGAGGAGATTTGGGCTAGGGGAAGTGGTTCATTCCCACAGTTCCAGCACTTTGAGAAGTCAAGGTGGGAGGATTGCTTAAGGCTATGAGTTCAAGACCAGCCTGAACAGGATAGTGAGACTCCATCTCTACAAAATAATTTTATAAATTAGCCAGGCATGGTGATACATATCTAAATTGCAGCTACTTGGGAGGCGGAGCCAGGAGGATCACTTGAGCCCCAGAGTTGGAGGCTGCAGTGAGCTGTGATCACATCAATGCCCTCTAGCCTCGATGAAAGAGAGACCCTGTCTCAAAAAAAAAAAAAAAAAAAAAACAAGGCTGTGCCTGTGGCTCAGTGAGTAGGGCGCCAGCCCCATATACCAAGGGTGGCAGGTTCAAGCCTGGCCCCGGCCAAACTGCAACCAAAAAATAGCTGGGTGTTGTGGCAGGCACCTGTAGTCCCAGCTACTTGGGAGGCTGAGGCAAGAGAATCGCCTAAGCTCAAGAGCTGGAGGTTGCTGTGAGCTGTGATACCACAGCATTTAACTGAGGGCAACAAAGTAAAGCTCTGTCTCTAAAAAAAAAAAGAACATATTATCCTGCACAGCAAATTTATACCCATTGCACAGCAACTCCCCTTTGTTACCCACCCCAGCCCTGGTAACCACCATTCTTCTATTTAAATTAGTTTAACTGTTTTTGATTCCACATATAAGTGATAATTGTCAACATAACCAAAAAAAGACATCAGAAGAAAAATATGCTGAATTTATTTGGGAATTTTAAAAAAGAGGATTTTTAACCTGGGATGCAGGGCCATGCACACTGTGATGGAAGAGTAAAGGTAAACTGTTACTGACAAAAGGGAAAGGTTCTCGTAAACTGCTTAAAACCAGAGCTCAATGGTTCCAGAGGCTCAAAGCTAGAATTACCTTCAGTTCGTTGGTGGTGATGTCATTACTGGGTAAGTATTTCCAGAGTATCTTACTTATGGTAGTTTAAAGATGCCTAGTAATAAACCTTGTTATAAATTGTGTACATTGTGAGAAACATGCAGGCCATGCAAAGTAAGAGATGCATGAAGAATGTGAAGGGATTTTTTTTTTCTGAGACAGTCTTGCCCCAAGCTGAAGGGCAGTAGCATCATTATGGCTTACTGCAGACTCCAACTTCTAGGCTCTAGAGATCCTCCTGCCTCAGCCCCCTTAATAGCTGAGACTACAGGTAACTGCCACAATGCCTAACTAATTTTTCTATGTTTTTGTAGAGATGGGGGTCTTACTCTTCCTCAAGCTGATCTCAAAGTCCTGAACTCAAGCGATCCTCTTGCCTTGGTCTCCCAGAGTTCTGGGATTATAGGCATGAGTTACAGTGCCTGGCCTGTTTTTTAAAGTATAATTTCCATTTTATTTTTCCCCAAAGGATAGTTTTTCCTTAGTCCTCAAGGACTGATCTCCTTACACAAGCTTTAGTGGTGGTTGTGGGGCAGTACCTGCAGGTCTAAATCAGGGTAGGGGTGTTCAGTTCTTGCAGTCTTCCCAAGAACAATTCCACCTTGCTGTGAATGGCATGACTCTTGGAGTGATGTAGCTTCATATACAGCTTCAGAAGCACATAGGCATCAAAGACACTCACTTCAGAAATGTCTCTGACAGCTGCAGCCTCCACCATGATCTGAATGACAAACTCCTGAGTAGCTGGGACTACAAGCATGCATTACAATGCTCTGCTATTTTTTTCTATTTTTTTTTCTAGAGACAAAGTCTCACTCTGCTTAGGCTGGTCTCTAGCTCTTGACCTCCAGAGATCCTCCTGCCTAAGCCTTCCAGAGAGCTAGGATTACGGGTGTGAGTCATTGTACCTGGCCTGCCCTTCTTAAAATGGGGTTGTCTTTTTATTATCAAGATGTAGGAGTTCTTTATGCATTCTGTATCCAAGTCTCTTATCAGATATATGATCTGTAAATATTTTCTCCCATTCTGTGGGTTGTCTTTCTATCCCTCTTTTTTTTTTTTTTAAACCAGTGAGTACACATCACCTCCCATCCTAGAATCTGTAATGAGTCCTTATTTTCTATTTTATTTTTGGTTGAGACAGAGCCTCAAGCTGTTGCCCTGAGTAGAGTGCTGTGGCATCACAGCTCACAGCAACCTCCAACTCCTGGGCTCAAGCGATTCTCCTGCCTCTGCCTCCCAAGTAGCTGGGACTACAGGTGCCTGCCACAACACCCGGCTATTTGGGAGGGGGGGCATTGCAGCCATGATTGTTGTTTGGTGGGCCCGGGTTGGATTCAAACCCATCAGCTCAGGTGTATGTGGCTGGCACCTTAGCTGCTTGAGCTACAGGCGCCGAGCTGAGTCCTTATTTTCTTTTCTTTCTTTTTTTTTTTTTTTTATTGAATGGTAACTATATACATTAATGCACTTCTGGGGTACAGTGTGGGGTTTTCACACACAATCTGAAACACTTCCATCAAACTGGTTAACATAGCCTTCGTGTCATTTTCTTAGTTATTATTTTAAAACGTTCACATTCTGCTCTTAGAAAGATTCACTTGTACCCTTGTAAGATAAACCTCAGAAGTGAGTGAGTCCTTATTTTCTAAAGAATGAAATCCAAATGCAGAGTCCAGATGTCTTTCTCTCCCTCTTTTTTTAAAATGAGTGAGTACATATCACCTCCCATCCTAGAATCTGTAATGAGTCTTTATTTTCTATTTTTCTTCTTTTTCTTATTCTTTTTTTTTGTAGAGACAGAATCTCACTTTATCGCCCTCAGTAGAGTGCTATGGCATCACAGCTCACAGCAACCTCCAAGTCCTGAGCTTAGGCGATTCCCTTGCCTCAGCCTCCCAAGTAGCTGGGACTACAGGTGCCTGTCACAAGGCTCAGCTATTTTTTTGTTGCAGTTCAACCAGGGCCAGATTTGAACCTGCCATCATCAGTATATGGGGCCGGTGCCCTACCCACTGAGCCACAGGCACTGCCCATGAGTCCTTGTTTTCTACAGAATGAAGACCAAACGCATTTAGGTCTCATTCTACAGCCCATCACTATCATGTGAGATCACTTCTCTCCATCTAACCTAGGAGTCCTCAATCTGGGATCCTTGGCAATGTTGGAGAAATTTTTAGTTGTCACAACTGTATGCCTGGCAATGCTGCTGGTGTCAAACAGGTAGGGACAAGAGATGGCACTCAACATCTTACAATGTGAAGGACAGCCCCCAAGGGTTGATAGTGCCATGATTGAGAAATCCTAAGCCAAATAGTTCTGTCCTGGGTCTGCAAACACACCTCTACTTTTCTACATCAGGTACTTTTTTCAAGGTCCAACATAAGCTTTACTTTTCTGAAAACTTCCTTGACTGTCTTTTTTAAAAGAATAAAGATATATATTTGCTATAGTTACTTCCTTTCATAAAATCTTTCATTGGCGTCCTATATCTGTTGGAACTTTGTACCTGCAAAGCAATGGAAACAACTGCAACGTCTTCAGTGGAAGATTGGTTAATCATGTTATAGTTCTTCTGAGGACCAGAGCAGCAATCAGTCAGTTACAATCCCGGAATTGAAAGAAAAAAAATTAAGCTACAAAGCAGCTTAAAGAGTTCCACAGTGTGATCTCACATATATAAACTACCAGAAAGGATATTTATTAATATGGTAATAGTGAATATTATGTCAGAGGTCAGAAAACCATGGCTGACCGATTTTTATTTAAATAAAATGTTACTAGAACACAGCCACATCCATTCATATAACAGCTGCATACCAATGGGGAGTGGTCAGGGACATTTAAAAACAAATTGATCCCTGGGCAGCATCTGTGGCTCAGTGAGTAGGGTGCCGGCCCCATATGCTGAGGGTGGTGGGTTCAAACCCAGCCCTGGCCAAACTTCAACAAAAAAATAGCTGGGCATTGTGGTGGGTGCCTGTAGTCCCAGCTACTTGGGAGGCTGAGGCAAGAGAATCACCTAAGCCCAGAAGTTGG
>NW_003852483.1:285700-286948 GCF_000181295.1 Otolemur garnettii
GCTCTTTCTCAAAAAAAAAAGAAAACTGATCCCTGACCCCTGCCATTGTTAAACATGGTCTATAGCTTAGCTGCTTCTGCAGAGTTGAGTAGTTGAAACAGACTTCACAAATTGGAAAATATTTACCATCTGGTCCATTATCAAAGAAAGAAGTTTATTGACCTAATTTAGGGTTTTTTTCTTATTAAGTCATACATACATAGATCATGAATACATTTATGCCTTTGTGGGATTTAATGTGTTGATTATTTGTACAAATTAGAGTGCTTACATCCTACTAATTAACATAGCTTTCACTTCATTTACTTAATCACAGTGTTAAGACATTTGTGTTCAATACTTGATAGATTTAACTTGTACCCTTGCAATATGCTCCGTAGGTGTGGTCCCACCATTAACTCTCCCTCTATTGAACCACTCCTCTCCCTTCCTATCCCATTCCCCTTCCCTCCTTCAGGCACACGGTCTATAGACACATGAAAAAATGCTCATCATCTTTAATCATCAGAGAAAGGCAAATCAAAACCACTTTGAGATATCATCTAATTCCAGTAAGAGTAGCCTACATCACAAAATGCCAAAACTATAGATGTTGGCGTGGATGTGGAGAGAAGGGAACACTTCTGCGCTGCTGCTGGGAATGCAAGCTAGTATGTTCCTTTTGGAAAGAAGTTTGGAGAACGCTCAGGGATCTAAATGTAGACCTGCCGTTGTATCCTGCAATTCCTCTACTAGGTATATATCCAAAAGACCAAAAATCACTTGGCAACAAAGATATTTGCACCAGATTGTTCGCTGCAGCTCAATTAATAATTGCCAAGTCTTGGAAGAAGCCCAGGGGTCCATCGACTCATGAACGGATTAATAAATTATGGTGTATGTATACCATGGAATACTATGCAGCATTAAAAAAAGATGGAGAGGGTGTCACCTGTGGCTCAAAGGAGTAGGGCGCTGGCCCCATATGCTGGAGGTGGTGGGTTCAAACCCAGCCCCGGCCCCCCTACCCCCAAAATGGAGGCTTTACATGGAGTAAAAATGGAGTTGTTTATGTTTACATGGATGGAGCTGGAAAATATTCTTCTTAGTAAAATGTTTCAGGAATGGAAAAGAAATATATCCAATGTACTCAGTACTACTATAAAACCAATTTATAATCACACCTTCATATGAGAGATGAATCACAACTATTAAAAAAGTTTAACTGTGGTGGGCGCGGTGGCTCACGCCTGTAATCCCAGTACTGTG
>NW_003852483.1:287082-294554 GCF_000181295.1 Otolemur garnettii
CCAGAAGCTGAGGCAGTGGGATGCCTACAAGCCAGGAGTCTGAGGTTGTAGTGAGCAACCATGCCACTGCACTTGCTCAGGGCATGGGGTGGGACTCTGTCTCCACAACAACAAAACAATTTTAACTGCGGCTCAGACCCCATAGCACAGTGGTTATGGTGCCAGCCATGTACACTGAGGCTGGTGGGTTTAAATCCAGCTCCGGCCAACAAAACAACAATGACACCTGCAACAAAAAATAGCCAGGCATTGTGCCAGACGCCTGTAGTCCCAGCTGCTGGGAGGCTGAGGCAAGAGAATTGCTTAAGCCCAGGAGTTTGAGGTTGCTGTGAGCTGTGATGCCACTGCACTCTACCGAGGACGACATAACAAGACTCTGTCTCAAAAAAACCCCAAAACTTTAACTACTTCAATTTTTCATATTGTTTGACTTCCACATAAACTCCACGATCGTAGCCTATTTTGATTCAGGGGGAAAGCCAAGTGCATAAGAAACTGAGAGCAAACAAAAGCAGAAAATAAAGAGCAATATTTCTAAAGACCATAAGTATAAAATCTTTTCATTACTGTTAAAAACTTAAAACAAAGTACAAAGTAGATTAATGTTCAGTGCAATGTTCAATTTATCAGAATTTGAGCAAAAGATAATTCATGAATAGGGGACTACTCAACCAAATGAGGTTCAGAGAGCTCCACTCTGCATGTGGGCAATGAGCTTTTATTGACTGAACACGGAAATAACATACAGAAATAGCTTAATTGTTTACACCTAGGCATTTACGTTATTTGAACATGATCTGATCAGTTGGCTGCCTGTGACTGGCTGAAACTTGATTACAAGTTACAAAAAATATACTCCTTAATTAGGTTTTGGTTATTTCTGTGCTAAGTTAGTTTGTAGTTCTTTTTATAGGAATTCAAAGCACAGACAGCCTTGGGCCAATAGTTTTCTACTTCTTTAATTTAACATTACTTGGTATTAAAATTTTAAGAATATTTTTTTTTTGTCTATGGAAATGACCACCCTTTTCAATTTTTGTTTGTTTTGTTTTGTTTTTCCTAGATGAAAATGAACTGGCAGTTTTAACTAAGGACGATCGTTTATATTATGGCAGTCTGGGAGTTTTGTCAAGTTCTATAATCAAAGTAGGTACAAATCAAAGTGCGGCTATTACCTGGTGGGTAAGAAATAATGACCTCATTTTCAGACTTCTGATTCTCTTTCTGAAGACTAGAAATCACTCTATCTTATAAAATAACAATAACAACAAAACAGCTAAAATCTAGCACTTAAAATACAGTAGGTGCTGGTCTAAGTGTCTTCTGTGTGTAGCATCATTTAACTTTGACCATAATCTTAGGAAGTAGATTTTTATATTACCCCTATTTGACAGATAGAAAAATTGAGGTACAGAGACCTAAGTAAGTAATTTATCTGGGGTCATAAACAGCATTCCAAGAGGTGATGCTGGGGTTACTTAATATTGTCTTGTCCACAATGCCTATCTAATTATATTTCCATCCTCACAATAACCTTGTGAAGGAGATAATATCATCTACCTTTTACAAGTGAGAAAATCAAAGCCCCAGTTTGTTGGTTTGTTTGTTTCTTTCTTTCTTAGACAGAGTTTTTTACTTTGTCACCCTTGGTAGAGTACTATGGCGTCATAGCTCATAGCAACCTCAAACTCTTGGCCTCAAGCGATCCTCTTGCCTTGGCCTCCTGAGTAGCTGGGACTACAGGTGCCCAGCTATTTTTTGGAGATGGGGTCTCCTTCTTGCTTAGGCTGGTCTTGAACTCCTGAGCTTATGTGAACCACCTATCTCAGACTCCCAGAGTACTGGGATTACAGGTGTGAGCTACCATGCCTGGCCAAGAACCATTTCTTTCAATGTTTAACCCTGACATTACAATGGCCAGTGTGTTTTCTAGGTTGAGGTTCCATAGCTCTTGTCTAACTCTTTTTTTTTTTTTTTTGAGACAGAGCCTCAAGCTGTCCCCCTGGGTAGAGTGCTGTGGCATTACAGCTCACAGCAACCTCCAACTCCTGGGCTCAAGCGAGTCTCCTGCCTCTGCCTCCCAAGTAGCTGGGACCACAGGCGCCCGCCACAACGCCCGGCTATTTTTTGGTTGCAGCCGTCATTGTTTGGCGGGTCCGGGCTGGGGATTCGAACCCACCACCTTAGGTGTACGTGGCTGGCGCCTTAGCCAGTTGAGCTATAGGCGCTGAGCCTTGTCTAACTCTTTATGAACTATGAAAGCAAAGAATCATTTCTTCTTCTTTTCTTTTTTTCTTTGGAACAAAGTCTCCGCTGCCCTGGGTAGAATGCTGTGGCATCATAGCTCACAGCAACCTGAACTCTGGCAATCCTCTCGCCTCAGCTACTTGGTGCCTACCACAAGGCCCTGCAAGTTTTTCTATTTTTAGAAACAGGATCTTGCTTTTTCTCAAGCTGCTCTCAAATTCCTGAGCTCAGGTGATCCACCTGCCTTACTTCCCAGAGTATTAGGATTACAGGCGTGAGCCACCGCACCCAGCTAAAGAATCCTTTCTTGGGTAATCTTATCAGCGTGGAAAGACTTGAGTTTCCATTATTCATTTAATTACCAAAGCATGGATGAAGCTGAAAAGTAGTCAACTCAGGACCGCGCCTGTGGTTCAGTGAGGAGGGCACCAGCCCCATATACCAAGGGCGGTGGGTTCAAACCCAGCCCTGGCCAAACTGCAACAAAAAAATAGCTGGGTGTTGTGGCAGGTGCCTATAGTCCCAGCTACTTGGGAGGCTGAGGCAAGAGAATTGCCTAAGCCCAGGAGTTGGAGGTTGCTCTGAGCTGTGTGATGCCATGGCACTCTACCAAGGGCAATAAAATGAGACTCTTGTCTCTACAAAAAAAAAAGTAGTCAACTCAGAAGTTGATTTTGGGTTTTTCTTTGTGTGTGTGTGTGTGTGTGTGTGTTTATTTGGTGTATCTTCTTTAAATCTGAATCATAAGATAAAATTTGAATATCCAAAAAAAGAATTAGAATGATTTGGTCTCAGAAATCATCTTCCTCTTAAGTTTCCAGACCAACCCATCTGGTCCGAAGAAGCAGCCATGGTGTTCTTGGAAACAGGGATGCTTAAAATACTGACCCCGCTTCCTGACACAGCTTTTCAAGCTTTTGATTTCCAGAAATGCCTTGTGAATATTCAGGAGATTCTCATGAATCCTGATCTCCAAATTGCAAAGTGCAAAGTAAGTGATATAAGTGTTTTTCAACCTTTATTATCTCCTGGCACACCTGAACTTATAAAGTTCTAAGACACATTTAAATTATGTAGATAAAAAAGTTTTAAAAAGAATATATTTGCTGTGCTTTGAATTTCATTTGAAAATAACTTAATGATCTTTAAAAATGTTTGTGGCATACCTAAGAGTCTTTCACCACAGCACACCAGTTGAAAATCACTGATTTAGAGCAACGTTCAGTGTACTGTTTTTCCAAAAGACAAACCTGGGACCAGACGTGGTGGCTCACACCTGAAATCCTAGTACTCTGGGAGGCCAAGGATTGAGGTCAGGACTTTGAGACCAGCCTGAGCGAGCCTTGCTCTTGCAAGACCCCATCTCTACTAAAAATAGAAAAATTAACCAGGCATGGTGGCCTCTATAGTCCCAGCTACTCTGGAGGCTGAGGTAGGAGGAGGGCTTGAACCTAAGAAGTTTGAAGTTGCAGTGAGCTATGATGACACAACCAACCAATCAGTCAGCAAGCAAAAATAAATAAATGACAAACCCAAAAGACCCAGAGTCAGTCATTTTGTATTTGTAGCCAGTAACCACACAAGAAAATTCAAGGTGTGATAAAATATAGGACAACCAGTTAAGTTTGAATTTCAGGTAAACAATTAAATCTACCAATCCTAGCAGAGCTCTAAGCCATGATAGCCCCAAAGATTGGCATTCTTATCTTGAACTTTATGTCATTAGTTTCAAAAAGAAACACATGGCTCGGCGCCTGTAGCTCAAGTGGCTAAGGCGCCAGCCACATACACCTAAGATGGCAGGTTCAAATCCAGCCCGGGCCCGCCAAAACAACAATGACAGCTGCAACCAAAAAATAGCCGGGCACTGTGGCAGGTGCCTGTGGTCCCAGCTACTTGGGAGGCAGAGGCAGGAGACTCACTTGAGCCCAGGAGTTGGGGGATGGCTGTGAGCTGTGATGCCACAGTACTCTACCCAGGGGGATAGCTTGAGGCTATGTCTCCAAAAAAAAAAAAAAAGAAAGAAACACATATTACTGTTCATTAGTTACATTCTCCTCATGACAAGAAGTCAAAAAGCTACAAAAATATACATGCAAGCTATTCAGAAGTGTTTGAAGTAAATGTGGTTGTTATGCCTAGACCCCTTTTCATGTCAGCAAGTGAACCTTTAGGGCTCTTTGGTAATTTATCTACAAAAATCTCTGGAGAGGGAGATTTGAGTGGGCTCAAAGTGCCCACCAAATCATGGGGACCAGCCCTGCCATGGGACAAGCTACTGATTAAAGAGGGGAAATATTTTGGAAATAAGGAAATATATATGTATCAGTTTAGATCCCCTGTTCTGCAAGTGATTGAAAATCCAAAGCAGATGGGCTTAGATCTAAAAGGCCATTAAAATTAAAAAGTCGAAAGGGTATCGATAAGGCTTCAGGTAGGGCTTGATTAAGTACCTCCAGCCCTGCCACCAAGGAGCCAGTTTCTTTCTCTATTCTGCATCTCATGGTGTTCTGTGCTTCATTCTGAAGTTCTGTCCAGACACCTCAGGAAAGCTCCACAACCCATAAGATGGCAGTGAGTGGGCAGCCAACACTGTAGTAAACTGTGCATCCTTCATCTGCATGTCCTAGGAAAGAGATAAGACCTAGTCTAATAGGCCCTGCAGAAACCAAGAGAATCCCAGCAATGTCTCCCCTATCTCTTTGGCTCAGAGAGGCTGATACACCCATTTCTGGACCAGTCACATAGGTGGGAGTTGGGCCTTTCAGACCCACTCCTGGAGGTAGGAGTAGGGTCAGTCCCACTGGACCACAAGAACAAGGATAGGCAAGGAGTGATTTCCCAAAGAAACCTGAAATATTTTCAGGACAGGGGACTAGCTGTGAGGCAGAAATAGTAACACATCTCTTCCAGGATCCTCCATAATTTATCTCCCCAGTGCCTAGCAATCACAGGGTCAAAAAGGCACAGGAAGGCTAGGTGCCTGTGGCTCAAGCGGCTAAGGCACCAGCCACAAACACCTGAGCTGGTGGGTCGAATCCAGCCTGGGCCTGCCAAACAACAATGACAGCCAAAAAATAGCCAGGCATTGTGGTGGGTGCCTGTAGTCCCAGCTACTTGGGAGGCAGAGGCAGGAGACTCACTTGAGCCCAGGAGTTGGAGGTTGCTGTGAGCTGTGATGCCACAGCACTCTACCCAGGGTGACAGCTTAAGGCTCTGTCTCAAAAAAAAAATAAAAGGCACAGGAAATACCATTTCTGAGTCTACCTTGTCCTGCAACTGTATCCCATCTTCCAGTGCTCCCTAGTTCACTCATTTGATCAAAAAAATCTGGAATTGTGCTTGGAAGAGCTCAGATTACTTAAATTTTTATAACTCTATGGGGTCACTTCCTCTCCAAAGGGCCACAGAAAAATTGCAGAAATGATTTCCAAAGAGTCTTTGGACTAGTGGCAGCCAGCGAAATGAGAAAAAATAAGAACTATGCTATATGCTGACTGTATTGATTTATTGAAATATCACTTTATTAGATGATGGTGATTAATAGATGATCGTTTATTTTTTTTCTTATTTTCTTCACTTACTATAAACAAAATGTCCAAAAAATTTTTCCCCTAGCTAAAATTACATGTCTGGCAATTGCTGGCCTTTGGCATAAGCAGAGGAGATAGGAAGAAAAAGCAACTTTTTAGACAAATGTCTGGCCGCTTAACACTGCTCTGAGTAAGACAAGTAGCATAGTTTTGATTCGAAAAAAACCTAAAAAATGGGCGGTGCCTATGGCTCAAAGGAGTAGGGCACCGGCCCTATATCCTGGAGGTGGCGGGTTCAAAATCAGCCCCAGCAAAAACAAACAAACAAACAAAGAACTAAAAAAAAGCAGAAAACTACATAGCATAACAAAACCCCACAGATGAAAGGCAAAAAACACTTTGAGCAACAAAAATAAATAACCTAGAGGCCAGTCATGGTGGCTCACACCTGTAATCACAGCACTTTGGAGACCAAGGTAGGAGGACTGCCTGAGGCCAGGAGTTAAAGACCAGCCTGGGGCAGCACAGTGAATCTATAAAAGAAATTTAAAAATTAGCTGGGTGTGGTAGTAGGCACCTGTAGCTACTCAGGGAGGCAGGGAGGATCACTTGAGCCCAGGAGTTGGAGGCAGCAGTGAGTCAATGAGCTACAGTCATGAGACTACATTCCAGACTGGACAACAGAGCAAGACCTTATCTCCATAAATAAATGAATAAAGGATCTAGGATTGGATGATAAGCCAATGTACAAAATAATATACAAGGGTCTGTACTGATCTCAATTAATGACTAGATAAATAACAGGAAGAAGAGACAAATTTCCCTTACAGAAGATTTCCAAATAGTATAAGTATATAGTAGGAGGTGGGGCTTAATCCCTGTCCTTGATTGTGGTCTGGATTTATGCTCTTATAAAGAACAGAGTGTGGGCTGGACGTGGTAGCTCATGCCTGTAATCCTAGCACTCTGGGAGGCCGAGGCGAGTGGATTGCATGAGCTCACAAGTTTGAGACCAGCCTGAGCCAGAGCGAGACCTCATCTCTAAAAATAGCTGGCCATTGTGGCTAGTGCCTGTAATCCCAGCTATTTGGGAGGCTGAGACAAGAGAATCACTTGAGCCCAAGAGTTTGAGGTTGCTATGAATTATGATGCCATGGCACTCTACTAAGGGCAACAAAAATGAAACTGTTTTTAAAAAAAAAAAGAACAGAGTATAGAAAGGGAAAAAATAGCAGCTTTATGGTGGAGAAACCTGACAGATACCATCATAACCACATAATAGAGATTAACGTCATTAGTGCCACCAAAATGGGAGCATGTGCACTTAATATGAAGTGGAAAGGGTACTTCATCTCATTATCTTCTCCCCAATCCATCACCCCAGTCTAATGATCAGAAAACACCAGAGTGGCCAGGTGTGGTGTCTCAAGCCTATGATCCCAGCACTGTGGGAGGCCAAGGTAGGAGAATTGCTTGAGACGGGGAGTTCGAGACTAGCTCAGCAAGAGTGAGACCTATCTTTACTAAAAATAGAAAAATTATCTAGGCATGATGATGCACACCCATAGCTCCAGCCACTTGGGAGGCCAAGGCAGAGAGATTGCTTGAACCCAGGAGTTTGAGGTTGTAGTGAACTGTGATGATGCAACTGCATTCCAGCTTGGGTGACAGGAGACCTCATCTAAAAAAAAA
>NW_003852483.1:295032-296710 GCF_000181295.1 Otolemur garnettii
GAGGGAGGGAAGGGGGTGGGGGGAACACCAGACAGGTCCATTCAGGGATATTCTATAAACTTTGTGAACCTATCTAGTATGCTTCAAAACTGTCAAGGTCAGGCTGGGTGGGTGGCTCACACAGGTAATCCTAGGACTCTGGGATGCCAAAGTGGAAGGATTGCTTGAGCTCAGGCATTGGACACCAGCCTGAGCAAGAGTGAGATCTAATCTCTACGATCATAAAAATAGATAAATTAGCCAGGTGTTGAAGTGGGTATCTGTAGTCCCAGCTACTCTGGCAGGGCTAGGTTGATACCTCAGCACTCTAGCCTAGGGCAAGAGAGTAAAAGTCTGTCTCCAAAAAAACTAGAAACAGAAAACAAAACTGTCAAGGTCATAGAAAAATAAAATAAAACAAAACAAGGAAAGACTGAGACACTGTCACAGACCAGAGGGCACATTATGTAACTAAACACAATGTGAGATCTTTGTTAGGATCCTGAAACAGAAAGACACCAGTGGAAAACTGATGAAATCTGAATAAAGTCAGTAGTTCAATTAATATTGATCCCCTAATTTTGACAAATATGCCATATTTATGCATGATATTAACAGGAGAATGCAAGTATAGGGCATATGGACATTTTTTGTAATATTTTTGGAATTTTCTGTAAGTGGATATTTTAAAATAAGAAGTGCTCTAAAAGGAAAATAAGAAGAAGTAAAGCAATTAAAATAAGTGAAGAGACAGTGACAAAATTGAAGATGTACAAAAGAGAACCCAAATACAGATGGCATTCCTAAAGAATAAATAGCAAAATAGGGAACAGAGCTAATACCAAAAACTACAATTTAAGGATATTTTTCTGAAATAGAAGATTTGGAACTGTTTAAAAAGCACACTGTGTACCTGAGGATATCAACCCAGAGTGACCAACATTAAGACACATTCTAGTGGAACTGCTGGACTTTAAGACGAAAGAAAAATCCCTTTGGAGCATCTAGACAAAGGCTGCACCTTATTAGGGAAATAAAAAGAGACTATCATCAAACTTTTATACAGTTTGATACACCAGAAGAAAATGGAGTAATTGTATTTAAAATGTCAGCAAAGAGTGTTTTATAAGGGGCTAATGATTGGAAAAAGGCAAGAATTTTCCTTTTAGAGGCAGAATCTCACTCTCTCACCCAGACTGGAGTCCAGTGGTGTCATCATAGCTCACTGTGTTGTGGAACTCCTGGGCTGAAGCAATCCTCCTGTCTCAGCCTTGTGAGTAGCTGGGGTTACAGGTGCACACCACCACAGCTGACTAATTTTTAAGTTTATTTTATAGATTTTTTATGTTGCCCAGGCTGGTCTTGAATGCCTGACCTCAAGCCATTCTCCCATGTCAGCCTCCCAAAGTGCTGATATTATAGGCATGAGCCAACTGTGCCTGGCCAAAGAACTTTTTATCCAATATAATTGGTCTTTATGCATAAAGGGCAAGACAAGTTGTTAACTGACATGTAAGAATTTGTAAAATATTGTTCTCATGAGCTCTTTCTTAAGCAATCCGTTAAAGAGAACAATCAAAATAAGAAGAGAGGTTGTCTTAGTCTTCTTCTCTTGCTATAAAAAATACCTGAAACTGAGTAATTTCTTTCTTTTTTTTTTTTTTTTTTGAGACGGAGCCTCAAGCTATCCCCCTGGGTA
>NW_003852483.1:297606-310840 GCF_000181295.1 Otolemur garnettii
CTCCTGCCTCCGCCTCCCAAGTAGCTGGGACCACAGGCACCCGCCACAACGCCCAGCTATTTTTTGGTTGCAGCCGTCATTGTTGTTTGGTGGGTCCAGGCTGGGGATTCGAACCCGCCACCTTAGGTGTACGTGGCTGGCACCTTAGCTGGTTGAGCTATAGGCGCCGAGCCTCAGTTTTTTTTTTGAGACAGAATCTCACTCTATCATCCTGGGTAGAGTGCCTTGGCATCATCATAGCTCACAGAAACCTCAAACTCCTGGGTTCAAGTGATCCTCTTGCCTCAGCCTCCCGAGCAGCTGGAACTATAGGCAGCCACCACAACACCTGGCTAGTTTTTCTACTTTTAGTAGAGATGGGGCTGGTCTTGCTTAGGCTGGTCTTGAACTCCTGACTTCAAGTAATCTTCCCGCTTTGGCCTCCCAGAGTGCTAGGATTATAGGTATGAGCCACCATGCACAGCTCATTTTCTTTCTTTCTTTCTTTTTTTTTTTTTGTTTTTTTGTTGAGACAGAGTCCCACCCTATGCCCCTGAGCAGAGTGCAGTGGCGTGGTAGCTCACTGCAACCTTAGACTCGGGCTGTGGGCATCCCACTGCTTCAGCCTCTGGAAGCTGCTGGGATTATTAGGCACTTGGCTGGGTTTTTCCACTTTTTTTTTTTTAAATACATAATCATTTACTACTTGTTTGTTACAGAGTACACAAGACAAAATACAAATAGCAAACAAATTTTTTTTGTTATGTTTTTACTAAAGTCTAAAAAAAAGACAACTAATATATATAAATAAAAGTAAAAAATAATTTCTAAAAAAAACAGATTACACCAAGTCTTACAGACAGTAGAAATAGAAATACTTCAAAATCATTCTACTTAGTCTGGATACCCCTGATAGTAAAATTAGAAAAAAAATATTATTATAAAGGGGAAATTACAGACATATTTCACTTATGAATAAGGATGCGATATGATAAACAACATATCGACATGTTGGATTAAAAATTGATATTTAAGTAATATACGTTAATCAAAATTAAATCCAGTTTGTGTGAGAGTTAAACATTATTATTTATATATATATATTTTTTTGCCCACAACCCCTTGCTCCTTCTCAGTCTGATCTCCCCTTCCCCCATGTCCCACCATGTCATTGTCATTAATTGTCTTCATATCAAAGTTGAATACATAGGATTCTTTTTTTTTTTTTTTTTTTTTTGAGACAGAGCCTCAAGCTGTCCCCCTGGGTAGAGTGCCGTGGCATATATATCTCACAGCAACCTCCAACTCCTGGGCTCAAGCAAGTCTCCTGCCTCCGCCTCCCAAGTAGCTGGGACCACAGGCGCCCGCCACAACGCCCAGCTATTTTTTGGTTGCAGCCGTCATTGTTGTTTGGTGGGTCCGGGCTGGGGATTCGAACCCGCCACCTTAGGTGCACGTGGCTGGCGCCTTAGCCGGTTGAGCTATAGGCGCTGAGCCTGTTGGAAGATTTTTTATTGTTTCTTTAATCTCAGTGCTTGAAATTGGTCTGTTCAAGAGATCTATTTCATCCGGGCTAAGTTTAGGGAGAGGGTATGATTCCAAATATTGATCCATTTCCTTCACATTGTCAAATTTCTGGACATAAAGTTTCTGGTAGTATTCAGAGATAATCTCTTGTATCTCTGTGGCATCAGTTGTTATTTTCCCTTTATCATTTCTGATTGAGGTTACTAGAGATTTTACTTTTTTATTTCTAGTTAGTCTAGCCAAAGGTTTATCTATTTTATTAATTTTTTCAAAAAACCAACTCCTTGTTTTATTAATTTTCTGAATGACTCTTTTGTTTTCAATTTCATTAATCTCTGATTTAATTTTGGATATTTCTTTTCTTCTGCTGGGTTTAGGCTTAGATTGTTCTTCTTTTTCCAGTTCCATCAAATGGCCTGTGAGTTTGTTGATATGCTCACTTTCTGATTTTCGAATGTAGGCTTCTAAAGCGATAAATTTTCCTCTCAGCACTGCTTTTGCTATATCCCATAGATTCTGGTAGCTTGTGTCTTCATTGTTGTTATGATCAAGGAAGTTAATAATTTCCTTTTTAATTTCTTCCTGCACCCAGCTATCATTCAGCATAAGGTTGTTTAACTTCCATGCCTTTGTGTGAGGTTGAGTGTAACTGCTGGAGTTGAGTTCCACTTTTAGTGCCTTATGATATGAAAAGATGCAAAGTAGAATTTCAATTCTTTTGAGTCTATTGAGGTTTGCTTTATGTCCAAGGATATGATCAATTTTAGAGAATGTTCCATGGGACAATGAGAAGAATGTATATTCTTTATCTTTGGGATGGAGTGTTCTATATATGTCTATCAAGCACAGATGTTCTAAGGTCTCATTTAAGTCTCTAATATCTTTGTTTAATTTATGTTTAGAAGATCTGTCCATCTCTGAGAGAGGGGAGTTAAAGTCCCTTGTTATTATGGTGTTATAAGATATCGTGTTGCTCAGACTAAGTAAGGTCTGTTTCAAGAATCTGGGAGCATTTAAATTAGGTGCATAAATATTTAGAATTAAAATGTCTTCTTGTTGTATTTTTCCCTTGACCAATATGAAGTGCCCATCATTATCCTTTGTAACTTTAGTTGCTTTAAACCCACATGTGTCTGAAAATAAGATTGCAACCCCTTTTTCTTCGGACTGCCATTTGCCTGAAAAATTGATTTCCAACCCTTAACTCTGAGTTTTAATTTGTCTCTTGATGTAAGGTGTGTTTCCTGCAGACAACAAATAGATGGCTTGTGTTTTTTAATCCAATCCGCCAATCTATGCCTCTTGAGTGGGGAATTCAAGCCATTGACATTTATTGAAATAATTGACAAGTGTGGTTGCATTCTATTCATCTTATTTTGTGAAAGTCCATTGCTTAGTTTTGTCATTTGCTTCATTGTGAAAACTAGGTTCTGTCCTTTAATTTATGGGTGATTACTTTCCTGAAGGTCCATTATGATGATCAGTGTGTAGGACAGGTTGAAATATTTCCTGTAAAGCTGGTCTTGTTGAGACAAATTTCCTCAGTGTTTGCATATCAACAAAAGTTTTAAATTCTCTTTCAATTTTGAAGCTTAACTTAGCGGGATATAGAATTCTGGGTTGCAAATTATTCTGTTTAAGTAGGTTAAAGATAGGTGACCATTGTCTTCTAGCTTGAAAAGTTTCATTAGAGAAGTCCATGGTCACCCTGATAGGTTTGCCCCTGTAGGTCAGTTGGCGCTTACTCCTGGCAGCCTGCAAAATCTTTTCTTTTGTCTTGACTTTAGATAAATTCATTACAATATGCCTTGGGGAAGGTCTATTTGAGTTAAGGTGACCAGGGGACCGATATCCCTCAAAAAGGGGTATGCCAGAATCTTAGGTAATATTAGGGAAGTTTTCATTTATAATAGTCTCTAGAATGGCTTCCATTCCTCTGGGGCATTCTTCTTCCCCTTCAGGGATACCTATAACTCGTATATTGGACCACTTCATAGTGTCCCACAATTCTATCAATGAGCGTTCTGCTTTTTCTCTCTTCTTTTCAGCCACTTTAACAATTTGGGTTATCTCGAGGGATTTATCTTCTAGCTCAGAGATTCTTTCTTTGGCGTGGTCTAATCTATTACTAATACTTTCTATTGCATCTTTGATATCTCTGATTGACTGCTTCAGTTCCTTCAATTCTGTTATGTCCTTTCTGTATTCTTCGTATCGTTGATCTCTTATTTGATTCTGTTTTTGAATTTCCTTCTGGTTATTATCTACTTTCTCAGCAATTTCTTTCATTGTTTTTTGATTGTTTTCCACTTTCTCAGAAATTTCCTTCATTATTTTCAACATATGTATTCTAAATTCCCCTTCTGTCATTTCTAACATTTTCTTATAGGAAGAATCCTCTGCTGTAGCTACCTTGCGATCCCTAGAAGGGGTTACTCTGGACTGGCATTTCATGTTGCCAGGATTTTTCTGCTGATTCTTCTTCATGAGTGCTTTCTTATATCTGTCTCCTTACCCTAATTTTCCTTTCACTTCTTCTTATTCTAAGTTACTATGTTACTGGCCTAAAATTTTAATGAGTCCTTTTGGTACAAGACCAGAAGGATGAGAAGATTGAGGAGCAAGAAGGGAAAAAAGATATTAAAAAAGAAAAAGAGAGAGAGAGAGAGAAATAAGAGGGGGGTGAGTAAAAAGAAATATTAAGAAAAAAAGAAAGACAGCAAAAGAAAAAGACAAGAATAGTATAGGTGTATAGTAGGGTATTATGACCCACTGTTAAGGACCCCCAATCTCTGGGGGTTCCAGGTTAGGTGATGACCTTAAGGTCAACAGCTCTGTGTCAGCTGGCTCAGACACAGTACCCCACCTCCACCAGGTAGAGAGGAGAGACCAAAATGCTATAAAGCAAACCATAACAAAAAAGCAAAAACCCCTAGTAGGATAAAGTTGACAAGTTAAAAAAAAAGTAGGGGCAGAAACACTGACAAAAATAAAATTCTAATTGTTAAAGAAGGCAAAAGCAGAAGGTTATATATAGACTAGAAAAAGTGTCAAAAAAAAAAAAAAAGAAGAAAAGTTGAAGTTCAAAAAAAACCCCAAAACCAAAAATAGAAACAAACAATATATATATCTTGGTAAATACTGTCCAGGCAATAGGTGATCTTCTAAGGAGTGAGAAGTTAATCTCAAAGTTGATACAGCTGTACAAGATGGAAACTAGAGGCCTTAACTGGTTTCACAGATCCCGCAGGCTTAGGAGCCCGAATGTCTCGTAGGCCCACTTAAAAGACCCTCCAAGCCGTGGGCCTAGGGCAAGCAGAAGCTTTCCAAGGAAAGCACGTATCCCTGGGATCTCTCCTGACATGGCCGCCTGCTTATCCAATGCGCCAAATCCAGTTTCCCTCAATGCCCATGAGGGCCGAGGGTGTTAATCTGCCAAACACCGGGATCTCCACACTCCTCCAGCGTCACAACCCCCGCCTTTGGGCAGCTCAGTCACTAGATTACCCGCCCAAGGACGCCCGTCCGATCCCCGGCCGATCCCGCACTGCACCATACAGGTGCAGCTCCCCCATAGAAACTGTGCAGGCAGCATACAGCGGAACGGCATTAGCTCCTTACTGGCTTAGTGGCTCAGTCCGGTGGTCTGAGACAGCGCCCAAAGTCATTCGCACACCGGCCCCAGGTCTCCCAAAGCAGTTCAATGGAGTGTCCAAGTCCAGACAAACCAAAACAGCCCCCAGGCAAGGCTCTTCCTGCTTGCAGTCTCGCTGTTGCTATAGGTACAGCTGCAGGCAGCCTCCGACTGAACAAATGGGTACCCACTACTTGCCGGTTTTCCACCGCTTCTGACCTCCTCGTGGGGTTCTAAAGTCTCTCACTGACTTCCTGCGTCACCAGAGGACAGCCTCTGGACAAAACCCACCAGCCAGAGATGCCTGAAATCTTCTCTCCCCCTTCTCATGTTCCCGGTTACACAGAAGCTGCTACTCGGCTGCCATCTTGTTGTCGGTTTTTCCACTTTTTTCATGAGTTGGGGTCTCATTTTCGCTCAGGCGAGTCTCTAACTACTGAGCTCAAGCAATTCTGCCTCCTCAGCCTTCCACAGTGCTGGGATTACAGGCATGAGCCACCGGGCCTGGCTTCTTTTTCTTTTTTGAGACAGAGTCTCACTATGTTGCCCTTGGGCTTAAGTGATTCTCTTACCTCAGCCTCCCAAGTTGCTGCAACTACAGGCACCTGCCACAGTGCCCAGCTATTTTTTGGTTGTAGTTGTCATTGTTGTTTGGCAGGCCTGGGCTGGATTTGAACCCACCAGCTCCAGTCTATGTGGCTGGCACCCTAGCTGCTGAGCTACAGGTGCTGAGCCCTAGCTCATTTTCAAGGTTTTGAGGAACCACCACTGTTTTCCATAGTGCAGAAATGATTTTTTAAAAACGAGATAGCGTCTCATTATCTTGCCTAGGTTGGACTTGACCTTCTGAACTCTTCAGCCCACTCTCTAGTTGAGACTACAGGTATGCATCACCACTTCTGGCCTTATGCAAAAACTATTTTTAAAAAATATTTTCAGCTGAGTGTGGTGGCTCCCACCTATAACCCAGAAACTCAGGAGGCTGAGGCAAGAGGGTTGCTTGAGGCCAGGAGTTTGACACTTCTCAGGCTGAGCAAGAGTGAGACCTTGTCTTTACAAAAAATAGAAAAATTAGCCAGGCATTGTGGCAGGCACCTGTAGTCCCAGCTACCTGGAAGGCTGAGGCAGGAAGATCTTTTGAGCCCAGGAGTTTGAGACTACAGCGAGGTGTAATGATGACACTGCGCTCCAGGCTGGGTGACAGAGTGAGAGTCTGTCTGAAAAATAAAAAACAAAACATGAAAAGGAAGGAAAGAAAGAAGAAGAAGGAAGGGAAGGGAAGGGAAAGGAAGAAAAGGGAAGGGAAGGGAAGGAAAGGAAGGAAGGGAGGAAGGGAGGAAGGAAGAGACTTATTAGTTATTCTAAGATGATAGGAAACCAATTAATTGTCTTGAAAATTGGGTAAATGCAAAAAAAAAAAAACTAAGTAAATGAAAGGAAAGACTTGAGCATTTATTCCACCTTTTCTTCAAACTACTAGTGGATCAGCAAATTGTCGGAAAAGAGAAGGTGTCTCCTTATGAAATAATTCTAGCAAGTATATGAAAACGAAAGGATAGAATATCGTCACTTAGCAACCCCAGTGAACAAATAGATGTTGGCTTTGAGCATCAACAGCTACTAATGTGAAAAAAGAGAGAATGTATTGTACACATGTGTCAAAATATCACATGCACCCCAGAAATATGTCCAATCATTACATATTATTGCAAAAAAATTAACAACAAAAACGAAAAACAGTCAGACAGTATGTGCCACCAATAAGATATCAGGAACATCACCCACTGAAGATTGCTGATACAGTCAAACCCAGGTCTAATGGAGCAAGTGTCTGGATTCGGCCAGAAATGTGGAGAACAGAGGAATGTGTTCAATAGCACCAGGGAAATCCACACATTGAGAAATTCTACAGGCCCAAGAGCCTGGGTTCTTCAAAGTTAAATAGAAAGGAAAAGAAAGGGATGTAGGGAAAATCTGTACACTGAAGGAGGCTTAAAAGACATAACAGGCTCAGTGCCTGTAGCTTAGCGGCTACGGTGCCAGCCATATACACTGGAGGTGGCAGGTTCAAACCCAACTTGGGCCTGCCAAACAATGACAACTACAACCAACAACAATAGCTGGGCGTTGTGGCAGGCACATGTGGTCCCATGTTCCCTACTTGGGAACTCAAGGCAAGATAATTGCTTAAACCCAAGGGTTTGAGGTTGCTGTGAGCTGTGATTCCATGGCACTCTACCAAGGGTGACATAGTAAGACTCTGTTTAAAAAAAAAAAAGATGTAACAGTGTTGGGAAATAGGCAAGACTAAGATATGTGGTCTAGGGGTGCATACTAAGGTGACTATACTCTAAAGAAACACAAGGAAATAATTACTGTAGAAGTCAGGGTGAGGTGATACTTTGGGAGAGAGGAGAGAGGCTGGGATTGGGCAGACCCTGAGGGTCTTCTGGGGGCTCACAGTCTACCAGGACAGTGATGCAAGTGAAAGTCTAGGCTCCTGCTTCAGAAAGACAGGAAGGACCTACCACTAGGAACCACTAAATGAACTCCCACCTACTTGTCCTTCCTTGGGGAACAGGAGCTTGGTTTTATTTATTTATTTATTTATTGCCTTCCTAAATAGATAGAATTTCTGGATGGAGAATTTGTAGGCAAAATGCATACCATCGATATGCACAGCAAGCTGGAACTGTCTGCTAATCTGATACCTCGGCCCGGCACATCCCTGATCCCACTGGTAAGTGTGTCTCCTGGTGGTTCTAACATCCAGACTCCCACTACATTTTCAACTCTGTAGAATTTGTCTCTTTGTGTCTTTCTCCACAATCATCTCCTGTGTTTCTGGGTTTGGTGGGACGATGGCTGTCTACCCACCTGTTTGCCTGTCTGTCCTCCTTTAGTGCAGACCCATAAATTCCTTTTGTTCTTTTTTTAAATATTTTTTATTTTTTTTTAAATGGTGAAAAACTTTATTCTTCATCAAGGTATTCCTTTTGTTCTTAACTCAGCCAAAGTCAGCTTTTGTTGCTTGCAACTGAGAACCTTGATACTCATACAGCCTTCCTCTATCCAGTGGTAGGAAGTTTCTGGGGCCAAGAATCCAAGAAGTGTCTAAGCCTACACTTTTGGTCATGAGCATAGATGGTCTCACATTTTTTTGACCTAACAACGGTGTGAAAGCTATACTTATTCAGTAGAGACACTGAATCCATCTGACAATTTTGTTTTTCACTTTCAGACAATTTTGTTTTTCAATCAATTGCATGAGGCCTTTAACACTTTGTTATAAAATAGGCTTTGGGGCCAGGTGCAGTGGCTTACACTTACAATCCTAGCACTTGGGGAGGCAGAGGCAGAGGCAGGAGGATCACTTGAGGCCAGGAAATTGAGACCAGCCTGAACAACATAGTGAGACCCCTTTTCTACAAAAACTAAGAAAAAACTAACAGGGCATGATGGCATACACCAAAGGCTGAGGCTGAAGGATTGCTTGAGCCCAAGATAGCAAGGATTCAGTGAGTTATGATGATGCCACTGCACTCTAGCACAAGTGACACAATGAGATTCTGTCTCAAAAAAAAAAAAAGAAAAGTAGTCTTTGAGTTAAACGATTTTGCTTAACTAGATAATGTAAGTGTTCTGAGTGCTTTAAGGTAAGCTTAGTGATCACATTGGTAGGTTAGGTATATTTTAAATTTTTTTTTATTTTTGGCTGGGCATGGTGACTCATACCTATTGTCCTAGCACTCTGGGAGGCTGAAGTGGGAGGATTTCTTAAACTCAGTGGGAGGTCTCTTGAGTTTGAGACCAGCCAGAGCCAGAGTGAGAACCCTATCTCTACTAAAAATTGAAAAATTAGCCCAGCGTTGTGGCAGGTGCCTGTAGTCTCAGATAACTTGAAAGGCTGAAGCAGCATGATTGCTTAAGCCTGGGACTTTGAGATTGCCCTGAGCTAGGCTGACACCATGGCACTCTAGCTCAGGCAACAGCGTGAGACTCTGTCTCAAAAAAATTTTTATTTTGAGTCTTGCTCTGTCACCCAGGCTGGAGTGCAGTGGTGTTATCATAGCTCAGTATAGCCTTAAACTCCTGAGCTCAAGAAATCTTCCCTCTTCAGCCTTCTGAGTGACTGGAATTACAGGTTTGCACCACCATGCTCAGCTATATTTTAATTTTTTTTTGTAGTAACAGGGTCTTGCTATGTTGCCCAGCCTAGTCTTGAACTCCTAGGCTAATGAAGACCTCTTGCTTCAGCCTCCCAAAATGCTGGAATTATAGGTGTGAGCCACGATGCCTGGCCTATTAGGTGTATTAGGTTAATTTTCTTTCTTTCTTTTTTTGAGACAGAGGCTCAAGATGTCGCCCTGGGTAGAATGTCATGGCGTCATAGCTCACAGCAACCTCCAACTCTGGGGCTCAAGTGATTCTCCTGCCTCCACCTCCCAAGTAGCTGGGACTACAGGCGCCCGCCACAACACCTGGCTATTTTTTGTTGCAGCCGTCATTGTTGTTTGGCGGCCTGGGCTGGATTCGAACCCGCCAGCTCTGGTGTATGTAGCTGGTGCCTTAGCTGCTTGAGCCACAGGCGCCAAGCCTCAGTTCATTTTCAATGTACATTTCAACTTAGCATGAGTTTATTGGGGGATGTCACCCAACTTCAGTCCAGGAGCATTTGTAGTTAAGCAGAAGATGGGGATGATTTGTGTGAGGAGATGAGAATAGTGTCACTAAATACAAGGGAGGCAGAGCCAGGCCCCAGGCTTGTAACAGGGGTTTTAGGAGGCCACACAGGGTTCTGACCCATGCCTCCCTCCTGTGTCCCTTCCTCACAGGTCCAGGCTGTCTGCAGAACGAGGGCTCAGAGGCCACAGTGAGGGTGCATGGGTAGATGAGGTGGGGCCATGGTGGGAACTGAACAGGCAGCTACATTTGCAGAGAGAGGTTTGGTTTCCATCTGAGGGTGTTTAGGGTCATCCACAGGTATTTGTCACCTGTTCATGCCTGCTGGCTCCACAGGGCAAGTGTTTCTCCTTCCCTTATCCCCAGGTGATGGTGAGCAACCCCCACTCTTTGGGACTGCAGGCCTACTACTATGAGAATGGCAACACCTTGGATGGGAACGTTCAGTACAAACTGGTGAGCCCCTGCCAAACCCCACCACCACGACATCAAGGGAGGCCACCTTGATGGCACTTTATGAGGGACCCTTGTGGGAACACTCCTTCTTCAATCTCTTTCTTGTATGTACTAGGGTAAGGTACAAGAGGAATTTGGTAAAGGGGACACAATCCCTGCCCCTCCTACTCAGGAGAGAGATGGGTGGGCAGCCATCACCTACACACATGAAATCATGAGGTGTCACACAGGGGGTGGGACAATGTGATGGGGAGAGATGAGCTAGCTGGGTAAACTGAAGTATTAGGATTTAGAGGCACTCAGGTCTTGGCCAAACGTGGATCTCAGGAATCTGTGGAGAAAAGCAGACCTGCCAGGCCTCAATTTGGCCTTGACCCCAAAGCCCAGGACAGCATTAGGTGTTGTTCATAGGATAGGGGTATGACCAGGAGGGAGCTGGTTATGACAAACCCTTTTGGTCAGCTGCCATCACGTCACACCTAGATACGAGGGAAAAATGATGTCACACCTCACGGTGGGTCCCTAAAGCAGATGCAGGGAAGGACGAGGAGCCCCGGCTTGGAGCTGTTGTTTCTATGAACTTCCCAAAGCCTTTCATAAGCAATGGAGTTAGAGCAAAGAGGGGCTGGGCTGCTTCTGGGTTCCTCCCACTGCTATCCCCCTCTGACACCCCATCTCTCTCATCATTCTGTTTTCGGGGGTGCCCCAGGGGATACCACTGCAGTTGGGGTTTCTTCTCTTGGTCCCACAGGACATTTACCTAAAGCAGCAGCAGCACTGGGGCAGGACAGACCCCGACTTCACATCCAGGTATGTCATCTCTGGAATAGAGGCAGGGGCCCTGGGCTGCCTATGGGGGCTCCTTTAGAAGGAGCAGGGAGAAGCAGGCAAGATCTAACCTCTAGCCTCAGGACAGCACTAGAAACCCTTTACACATGGCAGTCCCTCAAAATAACTAAACATAGAATTACCATTGGATCCCACAACCCCACTGTCGGCTCTTTCCAAAAAGAACTGAAAGCAAAGACTCAAGTAGATATTTGCAACCCATGTTCACAGAAGCATAATTCACAACAGCTAAAAGGCAGAAGCAACCAAAATGTCCATCAATGATAAATGGATAAACCCAATGTGGTCCAAACATAAAGTGGAATATTACTCAGCCACAAAAGGAAGGAAATTCTGACACAGGGTTTAATGTGAGTGAACCTCATTGTGCTCAGTGAGAGAAGCAGACACAGATCCCACTGTGTGATCCCACTAATAGGAGGTCCCTAGAATCACAGAGACAGAATGTAGAATGGTAGGTGCCAGGGGGAAGGGGGTGGGGAGTTAGTATTTCATGGGGACCGAGTTTCAGTTTGGGAGGATGAGAAAGTTCTGGAGATGGAGGGTGGTGAAGGCTGCACAGCCATGTGAGTGTGCTTGATGGGTAAGATGGTAAATTTTATGCTATGTGTATTTTCCCACAATTAAAGATACAGAGCTGGGCATAGTGGTTCACATTTGTAATCCTAGCACTCTGGGAGACAAAGGAGGATCACTTGAGGCCAGGAGTCAGAGACCAGCCTGGGCAGCATAGCAAAACTCCATCTCTAAAAAAATTTAAAAATTAGCTCGGCATAGTGTTGTGAGCTGTAGTCCCAATTACTCAGGAGACTAAGGTGGGAGGACCACTTGAGCTCAGGAGTATGAGCCTGCAGTGAGCTATAATTTGCACCACTGCAATCCATCCTGGGTCACAGAACACAACTGTGCCTCTAAAAAATAATAAAAATAATTGTTTTTAAAAAGAGAGAGAGTATCCCAGTACAAAATTTGAGAATGGGCCACCTGGGAAGTACAGATTCCAAAGAATGGAAGTCAATGTTCCAAAGTATAGACATTAGGGATCACTGGTATAGGCAAAGCTTAGGGAAGTTTAACAGAATTTTAACATCTTCTTATGTAAAGCTTAATGAATACAATTACAATGATCTCATTAGTCAGGGTGGCCTTTTTATTTCGGGAGAAGTATATTCATCATCCCACACTGAAGATGTAGCTGCCATGGGACTTGGACATCATCTGATTGAGTTAGGCACAGGACGACGACGGAGGCAGTTAATCTATAAGAAAGATCAGTGGTTATCAGGCAAGAGGTCTGGTCCCTGGTGTCCCCTAGTCATTTCAAGGGTCCTGAAATTTTATTCTCTTTTACAGAGGGGAAAGGACCCACTCATGGGGGTAGGCAAAATGATGAAGGCTTGGGTAGGCAGGAGGCCTGGGTTAGGTGCTGTGGGTAATTTAAAGTGCCCTCTGGATCATTCAAAAAGAGCTACTGGGACTGGGCACAGTGCTTCACACCTATAATCCTAGTATTTTGGGAGGCCTAGGTGGGAGGATCACTTGAGGCCAAGAGTTCAAGACCAGCTGCTGGCAAAAGTAAGACCATCTCTATAAAAAATAGAAAAATTAGCTGGACATGGTGACGCCTTTAGTCCCAGCTACTTGGGAGGTTGAGGCAGGAGGACAGTTTGAGACCAGGAATTTGAGGCTGCAGTGAGCTGTGATGATGCCACTCCATTCTAGCCTGGGCAACAGAGTGAGACTCTGCCTGGAAAGAAAAGAAAATAGAGGGAAGGTAAAAGGGAAGGGAAAGGAAAAGGGAACTACTGAAAGGGAAGAAAAAATAATTTTCCCTCTGCCCTTTCATTTCCTAGTTGGTACAGACCCTGGTAACAAAAGATAGGTTAGCAAGGGTGGTGCCTGTGGCTCAGTGAATAGGGCGCTGGCCCCATATACCGAGTGTGGTGGGTTTGAACTCGGCCCCGACCAAACTGCAACAAAAAATAGCCGGGCATTCTGGTGGGCACCTGTAGTCCCAGCTACTCAGGAGGCTGAGGCAAGAGAATCTCTTAAACCCAGGAGTTGGAGGTTGCTGTGAGCTGTGACACCACAGCACTCTACCAAGGG
>NW_003852483.1:310860-314139 GCF_000181295.1 Otolemur garnettii
AGCAATATTTGAAGACTACAAATATTTGAAGACCACATAAAGATATACTTAACTCCCTAACCTAACCTGTTTTCCATAGAGATTTTGCAGAAATCACCTCCCATGCAAAACACAACACAACACAAAGAAAAAAAAAAGAAAGAAAAAATAGAAGATAGAAGTTTTATAACATGTCTATGTCATGTATGTATACATGGGAAATACCCAGCGAAATGAGTAGATCCCCAAGAGGTGGTTATGAATTTGGGCTCAAATACATTGACAATGTGGGGAAGAGTAGATCCAGGGAGGTGGTCAGAAAAAGCAGGATTAAACAAAATATTCCTTAAATCAAAGAGGTGTATTTGGGGGTGCCAAATTCTAGTTCCCACACTATTAAGCAGTCAGTTAGCCAGATCCCTCTGGAGCCATGAGGAAAGGGTCTGTGTTCACAGACACATTTTAGGGGTCCAGGCTTAGGTCTGGGGGTGAAGATGAGAACAGAATGCACCAAAGGCACTGGCTGCATGCTGTTGAGCATTTGAAATGTGATTATTGTGACCAAGCAAATGTTTTTTCCTTAATTTTTATTTATTTTTTAAGATAGGCTCTAACTCTGTCACCTGGGCTAGAATACAGTGGTATCATCATAGCTCACTGCAACCTCCAACTCCCAGGCTCAAGCAATCTTCCTGCCTCAGCCTCCAGTGAAGCTGGGATTATAGGCACATGCCACTAAGACCAGCTAATTTTTGTATTACTTATAGAGACAGAGTCTTGCTCTTGCTCAGGCTAGTCTCCAACTCCTGACTTCAAGCAATCCTTCTGCTTTGGCCTCACAAAGGATTATTATAAATGTGAGCCACCTCTCCCAGCCTTTTTTTTTTAACCTTTTAAATTTTTATCTCATTAATTGATGTAATTATTTGGGTCTGTGAATCTGATTCACTTGTAATTTTTATGAAATCTGATTCATTTGTATTTTTTTCAAATACACTCCTGAAAATGTAGTGTCCAAAATGAGCTATGCTGAAAGTATAAAATATACACCAAGGGTTGGTCCAAGTGCAGTGGTGCTTACAACTAATGATCACAACCAGTTACAGATTCCTTTGTTCCTTCTCCACTCCCACTGCTTCCTTGACTAGAGAATATATATACAGGGTGGACATGTGCAATTTAAAATAGTTTAACATAGTAAACTGCACACGAACTTTATTTACACCCTGTATATATACACACCAGAATTTGAACACTTAGTCTAAGCAAAAAAGGACATAAAGTATCTCATTAACTTTTTATACTCGGCTCTGTGCCTGTGGCTCAAGTGGCTAAGGTGCCAGCCACATACGCCTAAGGTGGCAGGTTTGAATCCAGCCCAGGCCCTCCAAATGATGGCTGCAACCAAAAAATAGCCAGGCACTGTGGCAGGTGCCTGTGGTCCCAGCTACTTGGGAGGCTGAGGCAGGAGACTCGCTTGAGCGCAGGAGTTGGAGGTTGCTGTGAGCTGTGATGCTGGCACTCTACCCAGGGGGATAGCTTGAGGCTCTGTCTCAAAAAAAAAAACAAAACTTTTTATACTATCACATGGAAATGGTAATATTTTGGATAGTTAGGGGTAAATAAAATATTTTATTAAAAATTAATTTCACTGGATTCCTTTTTTTAAAAGGAGACTATTAGAGAATTTAAAACCAGGCATAGGCCTTACACAATATGTCAACTGGATAGCACTGCCCTTGAGTGAAAAGAGGAACTCAAAAGATAAGAGCCATTTAGGAGGATTAAGTCTGCAAAGAAAAATGTGCAGGGCAATACTGAGGCAAGGGCCACAGAAGCAAGAGAGGAGAGATTCTAGGAGAAAAGGGATGTTCCCAACTTGAATGATTACCTGCTGTAGTGTGAGGAGGACTTGAAAATGACTGTTGAGTTTTTACTTCTTGATCAACCTAAGAAAAGTAAAGAAACACAGTTTCACTCTGTCACCCAGGCTGGAGTGCAGTGGTGTCTTAATAGCTCACTGCAACTTCTAATGTCTGGCCTAAACCCATCCTCCTGCCTGAGCCTCCCAAGTAGCTGGGATTACAGGCATGCCATTATTCTTGGCTAATATTTTCTATTTTTTATTAAAGATGAGATCTTGATCTTGCTCAGGCTAGTCTTGAACTCCTGACCTGCCTCTGCTTCCCAGAGTGCTAGGATTATAGGCATGTATCCCAGCCCCAAGAACTTTTATTATTAAGAAAAAAAATGAGGCCAGGCATGGTGGCCCATGCCTGTAATCCTAGCACTCTGAGAGGCCAAGGCAGGATTGCTTGAGCTCACAAGTTCAAGACTAGCCTGGGCAAGAGTGACACTCCTTCTTTAAAACAAACAACAAAAAACTAGCCAGGCGCCTCTGTGGGCGCCTCTCCCAGATGCTTGGGAGGCTGAAGCAAAGGGATCGCTTGAGCCCAAATAAGAGTTTGAGATTACTGTGTGCTATGATGCCCTGGCATTCTACTGAGAGTGACAAAGTGAAACTCTGTCTCAACAACAACAACAACAACAAAAAAAAAAAAAAGAAAGAAAAAGAATGGTCCTTGTTGGTATAGTAGTGGATAAAAAATAAAAGGAAAGAAAAAGGAGAAAAGAAAAACATGCTAAAGAGAAGTTCATTAAACATTTAACTAAGGGAACTAGAAGAATAACAAAAAGAAATTATGAGAAGTGACTTAATGATATAATCTGAAATTTATTAAATAGAAGGCAAAAGGACACTATAAAATCAGGTAAAACATCCAACTATTTCCTCAGAAGACCAATATAATACAATCCTCATTTAAGATGTCAACTGGATAGCACTGCCCTTGAGTGAAAAGAGGAACTCCAATGGTAAGAGCCATTTATGAGGATAAGTCTGCAAAGAAAAATGTGCAGGTCAATACTGAGGCAAGGGCCACAGAAGCAAGAGAGGAGAGAATAAAAAAAAACATTAGGAATACAAAATAAAGATAAAGAAATGGGCACAGGGCGGCGCCTGTGGTTCAATGGGTAGGACGCTGGCCCCATATACTGAGGGCGGGTTCAAACCCGGCCCTGGAGCAAACTGCAACAGAAAATAGCTGGGTGTTGTGGCAGGCACCTGTAGTCCCAGCTACTCAGGAGGCTGAGGCGGCAAGAGAATGGCCTAAGCCCAGGAGTTGGAGGTTGCTGTGAGCTTTGACTCCATGGCATTCTACCGAGGGCAGTAAAGAGAGACTCTGTCTCTAAAAAAAAAAAAAAAAAGAAAGAAAGAAATGGGCACAAAAACTATTAAAA
>NW_003852483.1:314726-316872 GCF_000181295.1 Otolemur garnettii
TGGCGGGCGCCTGTGGCCCCAGCTACTTGGGAGGCAGAGGCAGGAGACTCGCTTGAGCCCAGGAGTTGGAGGTTGCTGTGAGCTGTGCTGCCACGGCACTCTACCCAGGGGGACAGCTTGAGGCTCTGTCTCAAAAAAAGAACAGAAATAAATGGATGGATAGATGGATGGAAGGAAGGATGGGTAGATGAATGGATGGATGGTAGATGGATGGGTGGGTGGGTGATGACTAGATGGTTGGATGGATGGATACATGGATGGATGTAGGATGAATGAATGGGTGAATGGAGAGATGGGTAGAAGGATAGGTGGGTATATGGATGTATGTGTGGAGGAATAGGTGAGTGGATGGATGGGTGAATGAATGTATGGATGAGTGAGTGGATAGATGGATGGGTGGATGGATAGGTGGGCTGGATGGATAGATGGATGGGTGGGTGGGTATATGGTGGATAGAAGGATAGGTAATGGGTAGGTGGGTGGATGGTTAGGGTGGATGAATGACTCCACCATGTTTTTTACTGCAGCACTGGTCTCCAATTAAACACAGGCTTCCATTGCCTTGCAGCCTAAAGAGAGCTACCATATCTAGCTTAACTGTGGATGTAGCCAACAAGGAAATTTCCTGCGTGGATATCAAGCCACTGGTAGGTCTCAAACCTTAGAGTCATGCAAACAGGCCCTGAGGGACTGGCAGAACCCTTGTTCAAGATCTGAAAATGGAGGCCAGTCTATCTCAGTTACTGCAGTCACTGACCCCTGCCCCCAACATCATCCTCCTGGGCTTCCCCCTTATAACTAGCCTTCCCCAGAGCAGATCCCTGTTCCTTATTGGTCATCCTCCGAACGGCATCTGGCCAATTTGGGTAACAACATTTCTAGATGCTTCAAGAGAATTGAAAACAACACACCTTTTCACATTAACTTGTACATGAATGTTCACAACAGCATTATTCACAATAGCCAAAAAGGAGAAATGACCCAATAGATGAATGGATAAACACAATGTGGTCAATCCACACATTGGAATATTACTCAGCCATGAAGAGAAAGGAGGCTCTGACACAGGCAATGATGTTGACAGACCTTGAAGACATCATGTTCAGTAAGAGAAGCCAGACACAGAAGGACACAACATATGTGATTCCATTTATGTGACATGTCTGAAACAGGCAGATCCACAGAGACAGGACATGGGTTCGTAGCTGCCAGGGAGTTGGGGAAGGGGGCCTGCTGAAGGGAATGGGGCTTCCTTTTGGGGACATGAGAATGTTCTGGAATTAGACAATAGTGATGGTAGCACAGCTTTGTGAATATGCTAAAATCACAGACCTGTATACTTATGAAATAATAATAAAGGGACCAGGAACACTCATGTGAGCTTAGCACTTACCATGTGCCAGGCAACATTCTGGGTCCTTCTCTACATGCAAGAGCTCAGTTACTATTGCTGCAGACTCCCGAGGTAGGTGCTACAACTCTCCCCATTTTGCAGATGAAGTCACTGAAGCAGAGAGAGGTTCAGTTGCTCTTACAAGAGAGTCTGCACCCTCCAAAGCCTGCTCGTCAGCCTCTGAGCTCCACTACTTGGAGCAAAGGAGGCTCATGGGGGGATTGGGAGCTCCAGGAGAGGATAGAAGGATTAGATGCAGAACAGGGCCATTTTTTTTTTTTTATTACTGTTGGAGATTCATTGAGGGTGCAAGAAACCAGGTTACACTGATTGCATTTGTTAGGTAAAGTCCCTCTTACAATCATATCTTGCCCCCCAAAGGTGTGGCATATACCGAGACCCCACTCCCTCCCTCCTTCCCTCTCTCTGCTCTTCCTTTTCCCCACTCCTCCCTCCCTTTTTCTCTCTCTGCTCTCCCCTTGCCCCATCCCTACCATGTTGTTAATTATCATTAATTGTCCTCATATCAAAATTGAGTACATGGGATTCATGCTTCTCCATTCTTGTGATGCTTTTCTAAGAATAATGTGTTCCACTTCCATCAAGGTTAATACAAAGGCTATAAAGTCTCCATTTTTTTAAATGGCTGAATAGTATTCCATGGTATACATATACCACAGCTGGTTAATCCATTCCTGGGTTGGTGGGCATTTAGGTTGTTTCCACATTTTGGTGATTGTAAATTGAGCTGCA
>NW_003852483.1:317490-320328 GCF_000181295.1 Otolemur garnettii
TTCTATTCATGTCTCTTGCCCATTGATAAATGGGATTGTTGGCTTTTTTCATGTGGATTAATTTGAGTTCTCTATAGATCCTAGTTATCAAGCTTTTGTCTGATTCAAAATATGCAAATATCCTTTCTCATTGTGCAGGTTGTCTATTTGCTTTGGTTTTTGTCACCTTAGTTATATAGAAGCTTTTCAGTTTAATTAAGTCCCATTTATTTATTTTTGTTGTTGTTGCAATTGCCATGGCAGTCTTCTTCATAAAGTCTTTCCCCAGGTCGATATCTTCCAGTGTTTTTCCTATGCTTTCCTTGAAAATTTTTATGGCTCGACCCCTGTGGCTCAAGTGGCTAAGGTGCTGGCCAGATACACCTAAGGTGGCAGGTTCGAATCCAGCCCAGGCCTGCCAAACAACAATGATGGCTGCAACCAAAAAATAGGTGGGTGTTGTGGTGGGTACCTCTGGTCCCAGCTACTTGGGGGGCTGAAGCAGGAGACTCGCTTGAGTGACTCGCATCACATCTATATGTGATGCCACGGCACTCTACCCAGGGGGACAGCTTTTGAATCAATTTTTGTGAGTGGAGAAAGGTATGGGTCCAGTTTTAGTCTGTTACATATGGATATCCAGTTCTCCCAGCACCATTTATTGAATACAGTCTCCCCCAAGGTATGTTCCTGTTTGGTTTATCGAACATTAGGTGGCTATAAGATGTTAGTTTCATCTCCTGGCTTTCTATTTGATTCCAGATGTCTTATGTTTGTGCCAGTCCCATGCTGTCTTGACCACTATGGCTTTGTAGTACAGCCTAAAATCTGGTATGCTGATGCCCCAGCTTTGTTTTTATTACTAAGAACTGCCTTAGCTATATGGGTTTTTTTTCTGGTTCCATACAAAATGCAGAAACATTTCTTCCAAATCTTGAAAATACGATGTTGGTATTTTAATAGGGATGGCATTGAATAGGTAGTTTGCTTTGGGAAGTATAGATATTTTAACAATGTTGATTCTTCCTAGCCATGAGCATGGTATATTCTTCCATTTGTTAATATCCTCTGCTATTTCCTTTCTTAGGATCTCATAATATTCTTTATAGAGGTCCTTCACCTCTTTTGTTAGGTATATTCCTAGGTATTTCATTTTCTTCAACGCTATGGTGAAGGGAATTGTGTCCTTAATTAGCCACTCATCTTGACTGTTATTGCCATACACAAAGACTACTGACTTGTACACATTGATTTTATATCCTGAGACATTACTGTATTTTTTGATGACTCCCAGGAGTCTTGTGGTTGAGTCTTTGGGGTTCTCTAAATATAAGATCATATCATCAGCAAAGAGGGAGAGTTTGACCTCTTCTGCTCCCATTCTTATTTCCTTGTCTTGCCTAATTGTATTGGCTAGAACTTCTAGCACTATGATGAATAATAATGGTGACAGAGGACAACCTCATCTGATTCTAGTTCTAAGAGGAAAAGCTTTCAGTTTTACTCCAATCAGTAAAATATTAGCTATGGGTTTGTCATAGATAGCTTCAATCAGTTTAAGAAATATGCCATCTATGCTTATACTCCTCAGTGTTCTATTTAGAAAAGGATGCTGGATTTTATCGAATGCTTTTTCTGTATCTATTGAGAGGATCATATGGTCTTAGAACGTTTATGGACTTGGGTATGTTAAACCAGCGTTGCATCCCTGGTATAAAACCTACTTGATCATGATGTATGACTTTTTGATGATAAGCTGTAATCTATTGGCTAGGATTTTGTTGAGAGTTTTTGCATCTATATTCGTTAGTGAAATTGGTCTGAAATTCTCCTTTTTAGTTGAATCTTTTCCTGGTTTTTGTATCAGGGTGATGTTTGCTTCATAGAACGTGTTGAGGAAGATGCCTTCCTCCTCAATTTTTGGGAATAATTTCTGCAGTATGGGAATAAGCTCTTCCTTGAAGGTTTGATAGAATTTTGATTTGAAGCCATCCGGAACAGGGCATTTTATGGTTGGAAGATTTTTTATTGTTTTTTTAATCACAGTGCTTGAAATTGGTCTGTTCAGGAGCTCTATTTCTGCCTGGCTAAGTCTAGGGAGAGGGTGTGATTCCAAATATTGATCCATTTTCTTCACATTGTCAAATTTCTGGGCATAGATTTTCTGGTAGTATTCAGAGATGATATCTTATATCTCTGGGGCATCTGTTATTTCCCCTTGATCATTTCTGGTTGAGGTTACTAGAGATTTTACTTTTTTCTATTTCTAGTTAGTCTGGCCAATGATTTATCTATTTTATTTATTTTTTCAAAAAACCAACTCCTTGTTTCATTATTTTTTTTGTTTTCAATTTCATTGATCTCTGATTTAATTTTGGATATTTGTTTTCTTCTGCTGGGTTTAGGCTTAGATTGTTCTTCTTTTTTCAATTCCATAAGATGGCTTGTGAGTTTGTTGATGTGCTCTCTTCCCATTTTTTGAATATAGGCATCTAAAGTGATAAATTTTCCTCTCAGAACTGCTTTTGCAGTATCCCAGGTTTTGGTAGCTTGTGTCTTTGTTGTTGTGGTCAAGGAAGTTAATGATTTCCTCTATCATTTCTTCCTGCACCCAACTGTCATTCAACAGGTTATTTAATTTCCGTGCCTTTTTGTGGGGTTGAATGTTTTTGTTGGAGTTGAGTTCTAACTTTAGTGCTTTGTGGTCTGAGAAGATACAAGGTAAAATTTCAATTCTTTTGATTCTGTTGAGGTTTGTTTTGTGTCCTAGGATATGATCAATTTTGGAGAATGTTCCATGGGGCAATGAGAAGAATGTATATTATTTATCTTTGGGTGGAGTATTCTATATGCGTCTAT
>NW_003852483.1:321484-356236 GCF_000181295.1 Otolemur garnettii
GGGATTTTGTGATATGGGCTAATCTTACTGGAGTTAGGTGATATCTCAAGGTAGTTTTGATTTGCATTTCTCTAATGATTAAGGATGGTGAGCCTTTTTTCATATATCTATAGGCTGTACGCCTATCTTCTTTGGTGAAATTTCTCTTCAAGTCCTTTGCCCACTCTGCAATGGGATCACTTGTTTTTGTTAATGTGTTTGAGTTCTCTATGGATTCTGGTTATTAAACCTTTGTCGGAGACATAGCCTGTGAATATTTTCTCCCACTCTGAGGGCTGTTTGCATGCTTTACTTACTGTGCAGAAGCTCTTTAGTTTGATCAGGTCCCAATAGTGTATTTTTGATGTTACTTCAATTGCCTGTGGGGTCTGTCTCATAAAAAATTCGCCCAGGCCGATTTCTTCAAGTGTTTTCCCTGCACTTTCTTCAAGTATTTTTATGGCTTCATGTCTTAAGTTTAAGTCCTTAATCCAGTGAGAATCTATCTTAGTTAATGGTGAAAGGTGTGGGTCCAGTTTCAGTCTTCTACAGGTCGCCAGCCAGTTCCATTTGTTAAATAGGGAATCTTTCCCCACTCCATGTTTTTAATTGGTTTTTCAAAGATGAGGTAATGGTAGGTAGCTGGATTCATCTGTTGGTTTTCTATTCTGTTCCATACATCTACCTCTCTGTTTTTGTGCCAATATCATGCTGTTTTAAGCACTATGGATTTATAGTATAGTCTGAGGTCTGGTAGCTTTGTTTTTATTCCTGCTTTGTTTTTATTCCTGCTTTGTTTTTATTCCTGCTTTGTTTTTATTCCTGAGTAATGTCTTGGCTATTCAAGGTTTTTTCTGATTCCATATAAAGCGAAGTATTATTTTCCCAAGATCTTTAAAATATGACGGTGGGGCTTTAATGGGGATTGCATTAAAATTGTATATTGCTTTGGGTAATATGGACATTTTAACAATGTTGATTCTTCCTAGCCATGAGCATGGTACATTTTTCCATTTGTTAACATTTTCGGCTGTTTCTTTTCTTAGAGTTTCATAGTTCTCTTTATAGAGATCTTTCACATCCTTTGTTAAGTATACTCCCAAATATTTCATCTTCTTTGGCACTACTTTAAATGGGATAGAGTCCTTGACTGTTTTTCAGCTTGGCTGCTATTGGTATATATAAAGGCTACAGATTTATGAGTGTTGATTTTGTATCCTGATACGTCACTATATTCCTTTATCACTTCTAAGAGTTTTTTAGTTGAATCCCTGGTGTTTTCCAGATATACAGTTATATCATTGTGAAAAGTGAAAGTTTAATCTCTTCTATTCCTATATGGATACCCTTAATTGCCTTTTCTTCCCAAATTGCAATAGCTAGAACTTCCATTACAATGTTAAATAGCAATGGGGACAATGGGCAACCTTGCCTGGTTCCTGATCTGAGTGGAAATGATTTCAATTTAACTCCATTGATTACAATATTGGCTGTGGGTTTGCTGTAGATGGCCTCTATCAGCTTAAGAAAGTTCCTTCTATACCAATTTTCTTAAGTGTTCTGATCATGAAGGGATGCTGGATATTATCAAAAGCTTTTTCTGCATCAATAGAGAGAATCATATGATCTTTGTTTTTTAATTTGTTTATGTGATGAATTACATTTATAGATTTACGTATGTTGAACCATCCTTGAGATCCTGGGATAAAACCTACTTGATCGTGGTGTATAATTTTTTTGATGTGTTGCTGGATTCTGTTCGATAGTATCTTGTTGAATATTTTCGCTTAGTTTTATCTTTTACATCATTGTGGAAGTTAGGTTCTGTCCTTCAGTTTCCAAGTTCTTACTTTGCTGTTGATCCATTGTGATGGTCAGTGTGTAGAACAGGTTGAAGTATTTCCTGTAGCGTTGTCTTGTTGTGGCAAATTTCCTCAATGATTTGATTTCTCTGTCAATTTTAAAGCTTAGCTTAGCAGGATATAGAATTCTGGGCTGGAAATTGTTCTGTTTAAGTAGATAGATGACCTTTGTCTTCTTGTGTGAAAAGTTTCATTAGAGAAGTCTGCAGTCACCCTGATGGATTTGCCTCTGTAGGTCAACTGGTGCTTACTCCTGGCAGCTTGCAAAATGTTTTCTTTTGTCTTGACTTTGGAAAGGTTCATCACAATGTGTCTTGGAGAAGCTGTGTTAGAGTTGAGGCAACCTGGGGTCTGATATCCTTCTGAAAAGAGTGTGTGTCAGAATCTTTGGTGGTGATATTTGGGAAATTTTCATTTATAATATTCTCTAGTATGGCTTCTATTCCCCTGGGGCATTCTTTTTTTTTTTGAGACACAGTCTCTCTTTGTCACCTTCAGTAGAGTGCTGTGGCATCACAGCTCACAGCAACCTCCAACTCCTGGGCTTAGGTGATTCTCTTGCCTCAGCCTCCCAAGTAGCTGGGACTATAGGCACCCGCCACAACACCCGACTATTTTTTGTCGCAGTTTGGCCGGGGCCGGGTTTGAACCCACCACCCTCAGTATATGGGGCCGGCGCCCTACTCACTGAGCCACAGGCGCCAACCCCTGGGGCATACTTTTTTCCCCTCTGGGATACCTATAACTCATATGTTTGAACACTTCATAAAGTCCCATAATTTTGTCAGTGAATGTTCTGCTTTCTCTCTCTTCTTTTCTGCCTCTAACTATCTGAGTTATCTCAAGAGCTTTGTCCTCTACCTCTGAGATTCTTTCTTCTGCATGGTCTAATCTGTTGTTGATACTTTCTATTGCATCTTTAAGTTCCCTAATTGACTGTTTCAGTACCTTCAGCTCTGCTGTATCCTTTCAATATTCTTCATATCATTCATCTTTTATTTAATTCTGTTTTTGGATTTCCTTTTGGTCATTTGCCACTTTATCAGCAGTTTCCTTCATTGTTTCCATCAGTTCCTTCATTGTTTTCATCATCGGTAATCTAAATTCCCTTTCTGCCATTTCTGACATTTCTTTATAGGTGAAATCCTCTACAGTAGCTACCTCACAGTCCCTTGGGGGGAGGGGGTGTTTTGCTCTGGACTGTTTTTTCATGTTGCCAGGATTTTTCTGCTGATTCTTCCTCAGGAGTGTTTTCTTTCATCTGTTTCATTGCCCTAACTTTCCTTTCACTTCCTCTTGCTGTCTGAGTTACGGTGCCTCTGGACTAGGGTTTTGATGAGTGCAGTTCTCCACTGCTTTTGTCCTCCTTATGGGGTCCAGAAGTCTCTCACAGACTCCCTCTGTCCCCAAAAGGATGTTTCTGGGCAGATCCCACTAGCTAGAGATGCCTGGAATCTTCTCTCTCCAGTTCTCACTGTGTCCAGTTGCAAGGAAGCTAGAACAGGGCCATTCTGCTGATCATTGATCACAGGCTGTTACCCTCTGCTCCTGGCTCAGATGGGGTTTAGGGAGGGTGGGTCAGCATCAGCAGTCCTCGAAAGATAGACGGGCCTATTCACAGAGGTTGACAGCCACCTGCTTGGAAACCCAGCCACCCCTTGGTGAGGAGGGCAGATATGGCTGTGTTAAAATGTACCAGAGTTTGTTTTAGTCAGGTATGGTAAGACAGTGGTCCTCCACCTTTTGGCATGGACTGAGATGGTGGCGGGGGGATAGTTTGGATGTGAGTCTGCAAGCAGTTGATTTATATCTGCTAATGACAATGTGTATTTGAAGCCACTCCCCACCATTAGCATCACCACTTCAGCTCTACCTCCATCAACATTAGATACTCATAATGAATGAGCAACCTAGATCCCTTACATGAGAAGTTTATAGCAGGGTTCACACTCCTGTGAGAATTTAATGCTACCCCTGATCTGGCAGGAGGTGGAGCTCAAGCAGTGATGTGAGTGATGGGAAGCAGCTGTAAACACAGATGAAGTTTTGCTCAATTGCCTGGTGTTCACCTCCTGCTGTGAGACCCAGTTCCTAACAGGTTGTGGAGCAGTACTGATCCACAGTCTGGGGCTGAGGGTAAGACATGTAGACATGGACGGGATTTACATAAAGAAGGTTTTGTTTTGTTTTGAAATAAACTTAATTTTATAAGAGCAGTTTTAGGTTCATAGCAAAATTGGACAGAAAGTATGGAAAGGTCTAACATAACTCTTCCCTCTCCTAACACATACCCACTGTCTCCTCCATTATTGGCATCCCCAGAGAGAGGGAAATTTGTCACAATCAATAAATATGTATGGATGCATCATCATCACTGAGAGTTCACAATTCTACATGAGGGCTCACTCTTGGTGTTGTACATTCTAAGGGGCAAATGTAAATGACATGTACCTACCATTATAGGAGTACAAAGAGAAATTTTACTGCCCTAAACATCCCCCATGCTCTGACTGTTCCTCCCTCCCTCTCCCCAATCCCTGATGGTTTTACTGTCTCCATAGTTCTGCCTTTTCCAGAATGTCCTATAACTGGAATCATACAGTATATGGCCTTTACAGACTGGTTTCTTTCACTTGCCAACATGCATTTAAATTTCTTCCATGTCTTTCCATAGTTGAGAGTTCCTTTATTTCATTAATTTAACTTAATTTAATTTTTAAATTTTTTTTTTGAGCTCAAACTCTTTTTTTTTATTTAAATGATAGCTGTATACATTAATGCAAACATGGGGTACAGTGTAGAGTTTTCATATACATTTTGAAATACTTTCATCAAGATGGTTTCATGTCATTTGCATAGTCATTGTGTCAAAACATTTACATTCTAGTTCTAGAAAAGTTCACTTAATTTTTAAATTTTTTTAGTGATGGGGCCTTGCTATGTTGCCCAGGTTGATCTTGAACTCCTGAGTTCAAACCATACCCCCAGGCCTCAGCCCCCAAGTATATGGGATTACAGGCATGATTTACCATGCCCAATGATAGTTTATTTCTTCTTAGAGGCAGATAATATTGCTTTGTCTGAATGTAGCACAACTTGTTTATCCATTCACCTTGGCCGCTTCCAAGTTTTGGCAATGATGAATAAAGCTGCCAAGAAGGAAGCACATGCTCATGGGTTGCTAGAAACAGGAGGCAGGGCAGCCATGCAGGGCTACACAGAGAACTTCCAGGGTCAGTCAGAAGACAGAAGGAGTGAGAGGACACCAGCACCAAAGCCTTGACTGAGATCTCGATGGGAAGTAAAAGGTGGGCAGGGGACACAAAGGGATTGAGCAGGATCAGCTAGTTTGAGGCATTTCAGCAGACTCTGGGCTACAGAGGTGGTGTTCCTGTGGTGTCTAGCACCTGGCCTTGGGCTGATACATGCAGAGGTATATTGCTTCCCAAAGTGTAGCAGCCAGAGGTTGGTAGATGGCTGGTGGCAGGTTGGTCTGCATTTCAAGAGCATGCACTTGGGAGAGTATTTGCCATCTCTAGGAATAAGCTAATCTTGGAAGTGGCTGTCCCTGTCAGCAAGTTTCCAGATGCCAGAGTATCAAGAATACAGAATACAAAGGCATATATAAATTAAATGTAAGTCCATGTGGAGTTACAAGGAAATACAAGTTAATATGCAAGGGCTCTAGCTTGCTGGACTCTGGGAAGAGGATGCCTTCATTGGACTGGATTGTTTTCTACTCTGAGGCTTGCTCGTAGCTGACCAGTCCTGGGGTAAGTTGGGTGCCAGGTGCTATCCCTAGGACAGCCATTTGGAATACCCTTTAAACAGAGAGGGGAGTTTCTTTCTGTGTGGATACACAGCAGCATCCCAACTCAAGAATGGGACCCACAGCTGCTGACCCACAGATGACCAGTGCTGCTGACAGAGCCAACGTCCTTAACCCCCAGGGCAGGTAGGGCCCATGGTGTAAAAGGAAAGGCAACAAAAAAGGGGTCACAGGGCTTATGCTCCATGGGGCCACCTGTGGGTATAGTATATTCCAGACATCTGGGTCACCCTGGTGTGATCCAGGCCACAGACAGCTTCCAAACCCTTCTCTTGTGAGAGTCTCCCTATGTAGGTTTTCACTGAACTGGGCTCTGGACAGCCCTCACTGACTGTGTCCATGTCTCTGTCACTCTTATCTGCAGTCCACACTCATTTCAGTTGGTTGTGACCTGGATAAAAAGATCGTTGTCCAGAAGTAAGTATGTTGATATTGGGGTGTGTAGGGAAAGCTGGGAGGCATATGGATGGGATGAGATTGACCACAAGGTGACAATTACTTAAGTGGGATATTATCTTCAGCCACAAAAAGATAGAGACTTCAGATCTTTTTTTAAATTATTATTGTTGGGGATTCATTGAGGGTACAAGAAACCAGGTTACACAGATTGCATTTGTTAGGTAAAGTCCCTCTTATAATTGTATCTTGCCCCCAAAGGTGTGTCACACAGTGAGATCCCCACCCTCCTCCCTCTGAGACTTTACATCATTTTTTTTTTTGACTTTATGTCTTTTGTATTAACCTGGAAAGAGTTGAAACACATTCTCCTTAGTAAAGTATCACAAAAATGGAAAAGCAAGCATCCGATGTACTCAATACTAATATGAAGCCAGTAGACAATCTAATTACCCATACAAGAGAAGAACTGAATCCAATTAAAAATGGGGGTGGGGGAAGGAGGAAGGAGGAAGAGGGGAGGAGGGAGGGGGATTGGTGTGTTCCCACTTAATGGGCACAATGTTAGGATATATGGCATACCTCACAATGGCACAACCCACAACAGGGACTCTACCTAACAAATGCAAACATTGTAACCTAATTGTTTGTATCCTTAAATTAATCTGAAATTTAAAAAAGAATAAATATTTATGTACCAAAAATAAAAAATAAAAAATAAAAAACCTCAATAATTAGCCAGGTGAGGTGGCCTTGGCCCTTAATTACATCAACTTGGAAGGCTGAGAAGAGAGAATTGGTCGAGGCCAGGAGTTCAACAGTGGCCTGGGCAACTTAGTGAGAGCTTGTCTCAAAAAATAAAATAAAGGTGCAGTGCGCGTAGCCTGGTGGTTATGGTGCACCAAGGCTGGTGGGTTTGAACCCGGCCTGGGCCAGCTAAACAACAATGACAACTGCAACAAAAAAATAGCCAGGTGTTGTGGTAGGTGCCTGTAGTCCCAGCTACTTGGGAGGCTAAGGCAAGAGAATCGCTTAAGCCCAAGAGTTTGAGGTTGCTGTGAGCTGTGACAACATGGCACTCTACTGAAGGTGACATATTGAGACTCTGTCTCAAAAAAATAAAAATAAAAAATAAAATAAAAGTTTAGGCCAGGTGCAGTGGCTCACACCTGTAATCTGGTACTTTGGGAAGCTGAGGTGAGATAATTGCTTGAATCCAGGAGTTTGAGTCCAGCTTGGGAAACATAGCAAGACCCTGTCTCTATACAACTTTTTTTTTTTAATTAGCTGAGCATAGTGAAGGTCTATACAAAATAAAAAGGAATAGCTGGGTGTTGTGGTGGGCGCCTGAAGTCCCAGCTACTTGGGAGGCTGAGGCAAGAGAATCACTCACTCTCAAGAGTTTGAGGTTGCTGTGAGCTATGATGCCACCACACTACCTAGGGCAACATATTGAGACTCTGTCTCAAAAAAAAAAAAAAAGGAAGATAATTCTGACACAAGGTACCACATAGATGAACCTTGAGGTCACCATGCTCAGTGAGAGAAGCAGACAGAGGACAAATATGATCCCACTCATATGAGGCCCCTAGAGGTGTCAGAGTCACAGAGATAGAAACTAGAAGGGGAGTGCCATAGGCTGGGTGTGGGAGGTAGGGAGTTAGCTGTTCATGGGGACAGAATTTCAGAAATTGAGAATTTTCTGGAGATGGAGCCTGGTGGTGATTGGGCAAGAAAGTGAATGTGCTTATTAATGCCCCTAAACTGTGTGCTTAAAAATAGTTAAGATAGTAAATGGTGTAGCCATCTGGAAAAAAAAATAGTTAAGATGATAAATTTTATGTTATGTGTATTTTAACACAATTTAGAAAGTAAATTAAGAAAAGAAGCCAGACCAGCTACACCCTTGGCAGCAATGTGCCAGGGCCATTTCCCTCCCTACCCCACCGATGCCAGCATTGGGGTCTCTCAATTTTTTTTTATTTTTGCTCATTTGACAAGTGAGGGGCGTCCCATGATTCACGTCCAATTCATGATTGTTTGGTTCCTCACAAGGTCAGGCAGTTTCTCACTGTCTTCTCTTGATCACAGCAAAATTACAGCCTGTGCCAAGGGCATTTTGGACCCGGTGGCCCTTCAGGACAACTACACCTACATCATTGAGAAGTAAGCTGGTGTGTCCCCTCTCTTCTATCCCTCCTGTGATACCCTTGGTGACTCTTTGACAACCCCCGCCCCTGCTTGTACCAAAGGCAAATTAGGAAAAATTCCTATCTGGTCAGGAGAGAATCTCTGCACTCACCACCATGCCAGGTACCAAAATGTTACCCTTTAGACACCTCCTTATCCTATAGGCACTCCTGGAATCTTTGGTGGGCTTTGGGCCTGTCTTAGTCCATTTGTATACCTATAAAGGAATAGGTGAGCTGGATAATTTACCAAGAAAAGATGGTTATTTTGTTCATGCTTCTGCAGGCCATGCAAGGAGCACAAAACCTGCTCTGGCAAGGGCCTCAGGAAGCTTCCATTCATGGCAAAAGAGGAAAAGAGAGAAAGAAAGTGCTGGCCAGGGGTAGGGATCCTGGGGCCTTGGGGCCACATGTGATCTTCTGCATCCTTGAGTGTGGCCTTTTGACTGAACCCAAATTTTATAGAACAAATCCTTTTATTCAAATGGTGCAACAGAAAAAAATGAAGCTTTTCCTACCTCCTTTGGTACTTAAAAAAGAATAATCTTGAAATCAGAAGGCCAAAGTTTCCTTACTTCTGCCAGGTCAACTCACTCATTATCACTGAAAACTCACTCATTACCACAAGGAGGGCACCATTCATGAGATATCCACCGGTGATCTTAACACTTCCCATCAGTTGCCACCTCTAACATTGGGAATCAAATTTCTTTTCTTTTCTTTTGAGACAGAGTCTCAAGGTGTCGCTCTGGGTAGAAGGCCGTGGCATGACAGATCACAGCAACCTCAAACTCCTGGGCTTAAGTGATTCTCTTGCCTCAGCCTCCCAAGCAGCTGGGACTACAGGAGTCCACCACAACGTCTGGCTATTTTTTTTGGTTGTAGTTCTCATTGTTGTTTGGCAGGCCTGGGCTGGATTTGAACCTGCCAGCTCCGATGTATGTGGCTGGCGCCCTAGCCACCTGATCTATAGGCGCCAAGCTAGGAATCAAATTTCAACATGAATTTTGGAAGGGAAAGCCTCCAAACTGTATCAGGACCCCCTCTTTGCACCCAGCCTGGGAGAGCCCCTCACCACGCTAGTACACCCCATATGCATTGTGTGTTTTGTAAGACAGCCCCTGGAATACAAGCCAAGAGTCAACCACTCTTCCAGAGCCAAAACTGGTATTTCTAGGTTTGGTGAGGGGTGGTGGGTCTGGGACCTACAAGGAAATAAAGGATATTGTCCTGGTCCATGCAGACTGCTGTAATGAAATACCTTAGACTGGATGGTTTACAAAGAACAGAATTTGATTGCTCATAGTTCTGGAGGCTGGCAAATCCAAGATCAAGGCAAATTTGGGGTCTTGTGAGGGCCTGCTCTCTGCCTCACAGATGCTGCCTTCTCACTGTGTCCTTGCATGATGGAGGGGGGAAGGGAACCCTCTCAAGCCTCTTTTATAAGGGTATTAATCCTATTCATAAGGGCTGCACCCTCCTGACCCTATCACCTCCCAACATCCCTGCACTAGGATTAGGTTTTGACCTATAAATGTCATTTTATTTATTTATTTATTTTTGTAGAGACAGAGTCTCATTTTATCACCCTTGGTAGAGTGCTATGATGTCACACAGCTCACAACAACCTCCAACTCCTGGGCTTAGTCGATTCTCTTATCTCAGCCTCCCAAGTAGCTGGGGCTACAAGTGCCTACCACAACACCCAGCTATTTATTTGTTGTAGTTTGGCTGGGGCCGGTTTGAACCTGCCACCTTTGGTATATGGGGCCAGCACCCTACCCACTGAGCCACAGGCACCACCCTTGATGTATGAATTTTAGGGAGACACAGACATTTAAATCACAGCAGAGGTTATTAATTAGTAACAGTTCTCACTATTAATTAGTGGGGGAGGGGTGGCCCCTGTGGCTCAGTGAGTAGGGCCCTAGTCCCATATACCGAGGGTGGTGGGTTCGAACCTGGCCCCAGCCAGCTAAAACAGCAATAACAACTGCAACAACAACAACAACAACAACAACAACAAAAGCTGGGCATTGTGGTGGGCGTCTATGGTCCCAACTACTCGGGAGGCTGAGGCAGGAGAATTGCTTAAGCCCAAGAGTTGGAGGTTGCTGTGAGCTGTGATGCCACAGCACTCTATGGCAGGCGACAAAGTGAGACTCTGTTTCAAAAAAAAAAAAAAAAAAAGAAAGAAAAAAAAGAAAAGAAAAAAGAACATAGTGGAGGGAGGGATAGAGAATTTATTTTAAGCAATTGGCTCATGTAACTGTAGAAGCCTAGTAAATCCAAGATGTGCAAAGTAGGGTAGCAGGCTGAAACACAGGGAAGAGTTTGCTGGTGGGGTCAAGGCTGTCATTGTCTGTTAAGGCCTTCAGTGTATTAGATGATGCCCACTCACATTATGGAAGCTAATTGGCTTTACTCAAAATCCACCAACTTAAATGTTAATGTTTTATTTTTAAAAAACAAAAACAAAACCCTTCTCGGAAATATCCAAACCATGTTGTGGTCAAACATCTGAGCACTATGGACCAGCCAAGCTGACACATAAGATTAACCAAAACGGGAGATTCTGGTATCATTTGAGCCTTGGCTCCAAATCCTCAAATGTCACCTCTGCTCACTCTTGAGAAGCATTCCTTGTTTGTGGAGGACAAACTGAGGCTGTGAAGGGTTGGCTATCTGGGGGGAGCTCATACCCTACCACCCATGTCTGCTTCCTGTTTTCTTGAAGGGAGTCCTATGATCCCAAATTCCAGGGGCAAAAGGCCACCAAGGACCTGGTTGTGCACTACTCATATCAGCAACTGGGCTGTCCTGGCCTGATCTACTATGACACACCATGGAAGCCCGTGGTCGAGCTGTAAGTCCTGTAGCATGGTGACATAGCCAATGTTCTCTGGCCCCAGGGTCACACTGTCCTCCATCTTATTCCCAGCCCAGCCCTGCCAGCCTCCTCCAAGGCTTCATCCCTCCTCTGCCTTCTCCCTAGAACACTGTGCTTGCCCCTGTTGGCCCAGACAGCACCCCACCCCCTGCCACTGTCTTAGTACTAACAGCATGTCACGGATGGCATGGCTTAAAAATAGACATTGTTTCCTCATAGTCCCAGAAGTGAGAAATCAAAAATCAAAGTGCTGGCAAGGTTGGTTCCTGGTGAGGGCTCTCTTCCTAGCTTGTAGACAGCTACCTTCTTGATGTGCCCTCACATGGGTGGGGGAAGGTGGCAGGTGAGGAGGGGAGAAGGGAGAGAAGGAGAGAGGGAGGAGAGAGAGCACAAGCCCACATATATTTTGATGTCATTTCCTCCTCTTACAAGAACACCTGTCCTATCCAACTAGGGCTCCACCCTATGACCTCATTTAACCTTCACTGGCTCTTCAAAGGCTCCATCTCTAAATACAGTTGTATGGGGACGGGGTATTAGGGCTTCAACACAGGGATTTTAGAGGAACACAGTTCGGTCTCTAACAGTCTCTCCCTTTCCGTGGTCCTGCTGTCTTCCCTGATCATATCTCCACTTACCTGATTCCCACCTGGTACAGTGTCTGCATTTATATGATGTTTATGTGGGTGGCTTGTGGGCCAGAGGTTGGCATCTAAGGGCAGCCGTGTTCCTAGGAACAGCCACAATCACATTGTAGTGAGAAGGAGAGGAGAAGGTTCTAGAAGCAAGGCTACCAAAGGACCCTTTGCTCAGACAGCCATATGGGGTGTGTGTGTGTGAAAGCTGTCAAGTGACTCCCCTTTGGTCTTCACAGCATCTGGGGTTATCATCTGCAGGGCCCCTGGGTTCTGCTTAAAACAAGATTCTGTCTCTTCTAGAACAGATCTTCCCCACCTACACACACAACACACATGACCATGACATACATGTGATCATGCCTGTACACAACACACAAGGCATGCACATAGACACACATGACTGCAATCCAGGGTATTGTATTGCTCCCTGCTACAGAGATAGAATATGGATCCAAAAGAAATGATTTTTAGAAGAAAACTCTGATTATTTAAAATCTTCTCTTTCATCTCTTTTTTTTCTATTAAATCATAGCTATGTACATTAATACATTTATGCGGTACAATATGCTGATTTTATATGCAATTTGAAATACTTACAACAAACTGGTTAACATAGCCTTCACCAAACTTTCTTAATTATTGTGTTAAGACATTTATACTCTATACTTAGTAGATTTGACATATACCCTTGTGAAATGCACCATAGGTGTGAGAAACCCCTGATTAAGAGCCCTAAATGGGCTCGGTGCCTATAGCTCAACCGGCTAAGGCGCCAGCCACGTACACCTAAGGTGGCAGGTTCGAATCCCCAGCCTGGACCGGCCAAACAACAATGACGGCTGCAACCAAAAAATAGCTGGGCGTTATGGCGGGCGCCTGTGGTCCCAGCTACTTGGGAGGCGGAGGCAGGAGACTCGCTTGAACCCAGGAGTTGGAGGTTGCTGTGAGCTGTGATGCCACGGCACTCTACCCAGGGGGACAGCTTGAGGCTCTGTCTCAAAAAAAAAAAAAAAAGAGCCCTAAATGTAGACCTTGTGAATAGTTCCAGATTGAAGGTGTTTGGAGTCACCAAATGAGGGGGTCTTGATGTGAGAATGAGGAGGCTTGAAACAAAGTCTGTGTAGGGGGACAGAGGAACTCTGGGAGGAACCCTCCTTAGTAAACCTTGGGTCCATATTTATTATCATAAAACAGGAAGAAGTAGACAAAAGCTGCTTGCTGAACACTGACATTAGCACTGATTGGAAAGGAGATGGAGAATGTCAGATAGAATGTCTCTGCCTTTGTTTTTGCAAAACTGCAGACCTTGAGCACAACCTCTCCCTCCAGCATCAAGAGACCTTTGGAATCTAGAGAATCTTTACCATAATTATTATTGCCACACCTCCTACATACATTTTCCCTTGGAGGCCAGGTTTCTGATCTCTTGCATGCACATATGCCATGCTTGTGATTTTCCAGGTCTCTCAAGCAGGAAGTGAGTCTTATACTAAAAATCAGGGCTCAGTTTCCCCTACACTGATGTCATCAGAAAGGGATCAGGGGTGGGCTTGAAGGGTTTTATTTGTGATATTACTCAGGTACATAGCCCAACATCAGTTTCCTCCCATCTCTGCTCATCTGACCCCTTCTCAGATAGGACTTTGGTTTCCACCCAGCAGAAAATACCAGCTGCCATCCCCTACCTGTCCATCTGGCTCTGTCACCACTTCTGTCCCCACCTCTCCACACATTGTACCTTTGGGTGCAGCCCGGGGGTCCTGTGCTTTGCACTCTGATGCCTCTCATCCCCATGATGGTTTTATGACACATCCACCACAGAGGGGTTGTGGTTGGCCCCCCACCTCACTGCCTGGCTCCTGAGGTCATGCCCTGTGCATGTGTCCCAGGTGGCAAGGAGACATTTTCCAGGAGTTAGTCGAAGCTGAGTACGTCTTGCTCGAGGTGAACGGGCTGTTCACGTACACCTACGCCCTGACGGCCGCAGAGGCACACTGCAGATCCCAGCCGCAGAACTGGAGCACTGTCATGAAGGACAGTGGGGCACCTTTCTCCTGGAACAGAGAGGTAGCACTGACCCCTTGATTACGTCCAAAAGGGTCTGCCACCCACTGAGGGGACAAGACGGTATGCTAGGATGCCATGTGGCAATAGGGCCAAGTGTGGGAATGTAGGACCCCAAAGTCTTTTGGGGGATGTTCAATTGCCCAATTGTGGGTAGATGTAGTTACTAAGATCTTTGCAGGATGGGAAGATGTCTAGAATGATCCAAATTCCCAGTCTGTCCTGCTTAGTGAGCATTTCCATAATTGGAATTCATTCACACACAATTGACAAAAAAGGCTATGATGTCTGTAAGGAAGTGATCTCATAGATCCACATGTGCACCTTATCCAACACATTTAATGTTTTGTAAAAGAGTCCATCAACATAAGGGCACAAACATGGCACAAGCAGCAGCAAAGCTGCCTGCAGATGGCATTCATGCTGAGTGCACACTCTTGGGCACACCTTTTTGGGTTCACTCAACCCTTTCTCACACCCACTTTCATCAAATGAGTTTGATTATTGATTTTGTTGGTGGTAGTTTTACTTTTTATGTTTTTTTAAGCCTAGGTGAAATTCACATGCCATGCAATTAATCATTCTTAGAGTCTGGCATTTAATATATTCATGACAGTGTGTACCCACATTGCACCTCTTTGATTATCTTTTAAAAGAGAAAGCCACATATAATCTAAGTGCTGTTTAGTATCTTTCCACTGTGCTATTTGTGTATGCATTCTTCTCATTTGCTCTCTTGTTCAGAGTTTCATGCACGCATGCATTTAAGGGATTGTGCCTTCATTGTTCTTTTATTTTTCCCATCAGCCTTGGTGAGTGGGTGATTTTGTGAAACACAGGGTTTTTTCTGTCAGGTTAGAGGCACATGCCTGCATTTTAAGTGCAGTTTTTTGGTTTGTTTTTAGACAGAATCTCACTCTGTTGCCCAGGTGAGAGAGCCATGGCATTGGCCTACCTCACTGCAACCTCAAACTCCTGGGATGGAGTGATCCTCCTGCCTCAGCCTCCGAGTAGCTTAGATTACAGGGACCATGCACAGTTCATTTTTCTGTTTTCAGTACAGACAGGGTCATGCTCTTGCTCACTCCTGATCTCAAGTGATCCTCTCCCCTAGGCCTCCCAGAGTGCTGGGATTACAGGTGTGAACCACCATGCCAGGCCTCCAGCAATTATTGATGGAATATAGCTGCTTAACGCTAGGAGGTAGAGCTAGATAGGTCCACATAAAAAAGCCATTAGCCTAAGTCTCAGCTCCTTTTTTATTTCACATGGTTACGTTCCCCATCTCTGTCCTCCTCCCTAGAACTATGTGAGCTGCCATGACCCTGAAAACACTGCCCCATTGCAGTGGCCAAATGTTAAGTATCAGATCTTGGGAGGCCAGACAAAAAACGCTCTTGCTTTTGACCAAAGGAATGGCATATACACCTTCTTCATTTCTATTGTGGATCCGTACTACAGGTGAGTGAAGTCAGTTTCCCCGATGGCAGGGGATGGCTGTCACCTCTGGGGGCAGGTCACACATGTGCAGGGGGCATGATTTTCTCTCTCCACTTGGGCAAGTCCTGGCTAAAACTGAGTTCCTCCAACAACTCACACCATCCCCAAGAGAAGAATGATGTTTTAAGTTCCTGGTGATATTTATTCCTTTGCTAAATAAATACTTAGCTCAGAGTCTGCACCGAGTGCTGGGGACAGCAGTAACCATTGGCTTATCCCTGCCCTTATGGAGCAGAGTCCACCTTTCTCCTACTCCCCATGACTAATGTTATGTTGATGTCCATGGGTAACAGCAGGCTCAGACTGGCTCACAGGAGCTGACTCTTAAATATCCAGAAATTGTGCAAGCTAGTTGATTCATGTTGGTAGCTCAAAATCAGTGACAGTGGTAATATTTACACCATCAGGATTGGCAAACAAACTACACATTGGGGGCCAGGCACAGTGCCTCACAACTATAATCATAGGACTCTGGGAGGCCAAGGTTGGTGGAATGCTTGAGCTTAGGAGTTTGAGACCAGCCTATACAAAATCAAGACCCTGTCTCTACGAAAAATCGGATAACTAGCTAGGTGTACTAGGCACCTGTAGTCCCATCTACTTGAGAGGCTGAAGCTGGAGGATCACTTTGAGTTTGCTATGAACTATGATGAATGATGCTATGGCAGAGTGAGACAGTGAGAGTCTATCTCCAAAACAAACAAACAAAAATCACTGCATATAGGGCTTTTCCCCTCTGAGAGCCAGTTTTTAAATATTAACAAGTCACAGGTGCCAAGGGGATTCTGAAGCCATGTCTAACCATAACACATGGATCAACATGTCCTGTGGGGAGGGAGACTTAAGGCATCCTTTCCTGTGTCCTCACCCTGCATGAAATCATTGTCAGCATGTGTAGGCGTGGCCTTTCCTATAGGCATCAGACCCTGGAGTAGGGGACAAACTCTGAGATGGCCACAGGAGGAAAGCACCAGGTGAGAGGGAATGGACTTCAATAGTCGCCCCCTCTTGTACTCTGAGATGCCCCCTCAGGTTTAGTTTCACCCCTTCTGCCTTCTCTAGATGGAGCCTGGGTGTGGGGATGGGGTGGGGACCTTGATGTTAGCTGCCAAAATACACAGAGAGGACGGCAGTCTCGGAACCCATCAAAGTTGACAAAGACATAAAGGGTACCCAATCACTGCTACCAGATCTGGGTCTTCCACCTGTGGATCTGAACACTTTTGCTGAGATGATGGGTAGCCCCTCTCCCCACGCCATGCCAAACAGCCTCTCCCTGCCTGCCCCACAGCTACTGTCACCTGGAGACTGTCTTCAGCATCTATGTGCATGGGGCCTACCCACAGCCCATGGTGAACCAGGAGATGGGCGTGGTGGGGATAATGGTGGCCATCCTGCTCTGCGTGTGGCTGATCTACATTATCCCCAAGATGTTTGAGACTGAGAAGGGCCAGAGGATCAAGAGGTTTGGTGCCAAGCTATGTGGGAGGTGCACGAGGTTATGCAGGTGCTGCTGTCCAGCACACCATAAGAGTGCATCCTAGCAAAGCAGGATGTCCCTGAAAATACCCTACTCTTCAAGAACTCAGTGCTGACCTTTGAACCTGTCAGCTGGGATTCGACTATTGTCTTCAAATAAATTACATATCATAAAACAGGAAACAGTTTGTGTTCATCATGGGATTTTTAAAGTATGAGTTTTTTTAAGAGATAGAGTCTGACACTATTGCCCAGGTTGGGTCAGTGGTGTGATCATAGCTCACTGCAGCCTCAACCTCCTTAGCTCAAGCGATCCTCCCACCTCAGCCTCCCAAAGGGCTAGGATTACAGGCTTGAGTCATTGTGCTCAGCTTTCTTCTATATTTTATGATGCTTTGGCATCTTGGGGCTATGCAGACCAGGAAGGAATGGCTACTCCTCTCAGGCTAGCTATTTCCTAGGGCAGCAAGCAAATCTTGCAAGTACACATTGATGTGCAAACCGCACAATCCCCAGATCAAGTCCCAGATTACAACCAGAATTTCAATTTGTATCTATTTGATTATAAAGCTCAAGCTTAAGATCTTAACCACTGATATACTTTATTTCATGTTCTTCATATTAACAGCCTCATACCAGTTGGGGAGATGTGTCAGAGACATATGTAGGAACTCCTATATTTTACATCAGGTTTTTCAGAAAAAATTCGTTTATTTCATGTCCTCCCCTTCTTCTGCTTAGCTCCACCTCTATCCTGTCTGCCTAGCTCCTCCCCTGGCCTGCCTACTTGCCTACCTAGAGCTACCCTCCCTGCCAGGGATACTGACCTCATTAAATATTCATATATTAGGGCCCTAAAGTCCTCCCCTTCTCTGTTTAGCTCCACCCTTACCCTACTTGCGTAGCTCTTCTCATAGCCTGCTTGCCTGACTAGCTAGTTAGAGCTAGCCTCCTGGCATGAGATTTAAACTTATTAAATATTCATTAGGGCCTGCTAGCTCTCTAGCCCTCCCCCAATTTTTAGATCCTCCCTCTCTGCTGCTTAGCTCCACTCCTAGCCTGCCCAACTAGCTCCTCCCCAAGCCTCCCTGCCCGGGATTTGACCCTAATTAAATATTTATGTGAGGGCCCCTCTAGCCATCTAGCTTTCCCTTATTTCCTTAGGCTCCTCCCCTCTCCTGATTGGCCTCCTACTCTCCCTGACTAGCTCCTTCTTTAGCCTGCCTCAGCACTAGCGCTAGCCTCCCTGCGCGGGATTTGAACCTCATTAAACACTCCCATCAAATAGCCATCTAGTCCTCACTCAGTATGTTTAACCTCCTCTCCCTCTTCTGCTGAGCTCCACCCCTACCCCTGGCCTGCCTGGAGCCTGAAATCTAATGGAGTTTGCCTTGCTGTATTTTGAAATTACTTGGGACCAGAGACTCCTTTGTTTTCCTTCCATGTGTCTCTCTTTGTTAACAGGAATGTCTTTGACCAGTGCTGAAAACTTGTCCCACCATTGTACTTTGGGTGCTGATAGTTTTCTTTCCAGTTTCAAAGGTTCACAGATGGAGAGGAATTTTTCCTCAGGATGGTTTATAGCCATAGTCTCAACCTTACCTAACTTTAGTAATTTAGATTGATAAGATTTGGAACTTTTGAGCTGATGAGATTTAGATGAGATTTTAGACCTGAGCTGCTGGTATAATGGATTGAGGCTTTGGACGACCTTGGAATGAATATATTGTGCATATGAAATAGATATGGATATCTGGGGGACAGAGAGTGGATTGTGGTGAGCAGGCAAGTAACAAAGACAGAAAGAAAAAGAGACAGAAAAGAAATTTAATATTAAAAAATATATATTGTATGAACACCAGACAGCACACCAATATTAGGAAAAAGAACACTAAAAACATTTTTTGATAAGGACACAGGCCACACTCCAGGATTAGAAAAAGCAAAAGTACATCTGCTGAATGTAGCTACTAGCTGGTTGCTGCAGAGACCTGGTCCTGATTTGGATAATGGCCTTGGTTAGGCAGCCCTTGGAGATGAATAAGGTATGAGTCCCTTTAGAATGGGCTAGGGTTAGGGTTTGGGTTCCAGTGATGGTTAGGGATAGGCAGCCCTTAGGATAGGGTGAGGATTTGAGTGATGGTTAAGGTTAGGGGGCTCTTGTATTAGGGCTACAGTTAGGGATCAGTTTTGGGCGATGATTAGGGCTAGGCATTCCTTGGAGATAAAAAGGTTTTGAGGCCCTTAAGTTAGGACTGGGGTAATGTTCCAGTTTTGTATGATGGTTAAGGTTAGGTGGTCCATGGAGATGAATAAGGTTCAGGGTCCTTACAGGTTTGGGTGATGGTTAGGGTAGGCAGCCCTGGGGGATGAATAGGGTTTGGGGCCATTGGGTAGGGCTAGGATTAGGGTTTGGTCTGGGTGATGGTTAGGGGTCGGTGGCCCTTGGGGTTGAATAGGGTTAGAGGCCCTTTTGTTAGGACTAGGGTTGGGGTTTGGGTGATGGTTAGGGTTAGGCAGCCCTTGGGGTTGAATAAGGTTTGGGGCCATTGGGTTAGGGTTTGGTATGGTTGATGGTAAGGTGTGGGTGGCCCTTAAGGCTGAATAGGTTTAGGGGCCCTTGTGTTAGGACTAGGGTTGGGGTTTGGGTGATGGCTAGGGTTAGCATCCCTTGGAGATGAATAGGGTTTAGGCCATTGACTTTGTTTGAATTTGGTTAAATGGTACTGATAACTGATAACTTTGTTTCCAGTTTCAAAAGTTCACAGAGGCTCGGCGCCTATAGCTCAACCGGCTAAGGCGCCAGCCACATACACCTAAGGTGGCGGGTTCGAATCCCCAGCCTGGACCCGCCAAAACAACAATGACAGCTGCAACCAAAAAATAGCCGGGCGTTGTGGTGGGCGCCTGTAGTCCCAGCTACTTGGGAGGCGGAGGCAGGAGACTCGCTTGAGCCCAGGAGTTGGAGGTTGCTGTGAGCTGTAATGCCACGGCACTCTACCCAGGGGGACAGCTTGAGGCTCTGTCTCAAAAAAAAAAAAAAAAAAAGTTCACAGATAGAGAGGAATTTTTCCTCAGGATGGTTTAACTAGGGCTAAATGGTTGTTGAAAATGAATAAGGTTCAAGACCCTTGTGTGAGGACTGGTGTTTGGGTTCTGGTAATGGTTAGGTGCCCCTTGGGGATGAACAGGGTTCAGGGTCCTTGGGTTAAAGCTAGGACTAGCGTAAGGATTTGAATTTGAGTGATGGTTAGGCTTAGGCTTCCCTTGGGGATGAATAGGGTTCACAGACCGTGGGGTGTGGAATAGGGTTAGGGTTCAGATTATGGTTAGGGTTAGGAGGCCCTTGGAGATACATAGGGTTTGGAGCCACTGGGTTAGGGCTAGGGTTAGCAGTTGGTTTTAGTGATGGTTAGGATTAGGTGGCCTTTGGAGATGAATAGAATTTGGGGTCCTTGATTTAGGGCTGGTGAGGTTTAGAGTTTGGGTTCTGATGATGATTATGATTAGGCAACCCTTGGAGATAAATTGGGTTCAGGGCCCTTGTGGTAGATCTAGTTCAGTTCTGGTGATGGTTAGGGTTAGGTGTCCCTTAGAGATAAACATAGTTTGGGGCCCTGGGTTAGGGCTAGGGTTAGAGTTCAGATTTGGGCTATGGTTAGGATTAGGTTGACATTAGAATTGAATAAATAGGATTTGGGTCCTTGGGTTTAGCGTAGGGTTAGGGTTTGAATTTGGGTGATGGTTAGAGTTAGGCAGCCCCTAAAATGAATAAGGTTTGAAACTTTTGGGTTAAGGCAAGGTTTAGGGCTCAGGCTTGGGTGATGGTTACATTAACATGCCCCTTGGGAATAAATAGGGTTTGGGGCCCTTGGGTGAGAGTCAGGGTAAAGTTTTGAGTTTGGGTGATGGGTAGGGTTAGGAGGCCACTGGGGATTAATAGGTTTGGGGCCCTTGGGTTAAGGTTAGGGTTAAGGTTTGGTTTTGGATGATGATTAAGTTTAGGTGGCTCTCAGGGATGAATAGTGATCGGAGACCTTGGCTTAGAGCCAGGGCTAGGGTTTGGGTTGGGGTGGTGGTTAGGATTAGGTGGCCCTTGGAGATGAACTGGGTTTGGGACTTTTGGCTTACAGTTAGCGTTAGACAGTGCTTAAGGATGAATAGGGTTCAGGGCCCTTGGGTTAGGGCTAAGGTTAAAGTTCAGATTCAGGTGATGGATAGGGGTAAGTGGCCCTTGGAGATGAATAGTGTTCGTGGCTTTTCATTAAGACCATGAATATGGGCCTGGCATGATAGCTCACAGCCTGTAATCTTAGCACTCTGGGAGGCCAAAGTGGGTGGATTGCTCAAGCTTATGAGTTTGAGACCAGCCTGAGCAAAAATCGAGACCCCCGTCTCTTCTAAAAATAGAAAAACTGAGGCAAGAGGATCACTTAAACCCAAGAGTTGGAGGTTGCTGTGAGCTGTGACGCCACAGCACTCTACCCAGGGCAACAGCTTGAGACTCTGTCTCAAAAAAGACTATGAATATGGACAGGGACCTTGTCTTAAGGATAGGGTTAGGGTTGGGGTCATTAAGGTTAGACAGCACTTGGCACTGAAAGGTTTTGGGGTCCTTTAGTTAGAGCTAGGGTTAGAGCTTGGGTTCAGGTGATGGTTAGGTTAGGAGATGAATAGTATTCGGGGCACTTCGGTTAGGGTTCTGGTGATAATGAGGGTTGGGCAGTGCTTCAGGATGTATAGGGTTCAAAGCCATTGTGTCAGGGCTAGGATTAGGGTTGGATTCAGATGATGGTTAGCATTAGGTGGCCCATGGGAATAGGGTTCAAGCCCCAGGGCTTAGGTCTAGGGGTTAAGGTTCAGGTGGTAGTTAGGGTTAGGTGGCCCTTGGAGATAAATTTGGTTTGGGCCTTAGGGCTAGGGTTAAGGTTCTGGTTCAGGTGATGGTTAGTTAGGGTTGGGCAGCCCTCAGGTATGAATAGAGGTTAGGACTCTTGTGTTAGGGGTAGGGTTAATGGTTCAAGGTCAGGTGATGGTTAGAGTTAAGCAGCCCTTGGAGGTGAATAGGGTCCGGGGCCCCTGGGTTAGGGTTAGGGTTAAGTATTTGGATATGGTTGATGGTAGGGTTATGCAGCCCTTGGAGATCAATAGGTTTTGAGGCCCTGGGTTAGGCTTAGGGTTAGATTTATGTTTGGGTGTTGGTTAGGATTAGGCAGCCCTTGGAGATGAATAGAGTTTGAGGCCCTTGTGTTAAGGTTAAGGTTAGAATTTGGTGGATGATGGTTAGACTTAGGTGGCTCTTAGAGAGGAACACAGTTCTGGGCCATTGGGTAGGGCTAGGGTTAGAGTTCAGGGGTTGGTTAGGGTTAGGTGGCTCTTTGGGATAAATAGGGTTCAGGGCTATTGTGTTAGGACTAGGGATGATGTTCAGGTGATGATTAGGGTTAGGCAGCTCTTGGGGGATGAACACTTTGGGGTCCTAGTGTTAGGGCTACTGATTAGAGTTCAAGTTCAGTTGATGGTTAGGATTACACTGCCCTTAGGGATGAAGAGGGCTCAGAGCCCTTGGGTTCAAGCTGGGGTTTAGGTTCAGTTTCAGCTGACGGTTAGGTTTAAGTGGCCATTGGAGATGAATAGGGTGAATGGCTCTTATGTTAGGACTAAGGTTAGGGTTGGGATTCTGGCAATGGTTAGGGTTAGGCAGCCCTTGGAGATGAATAAGGTTCTGGTGATGCTCAGGGTTAGGCCACACTTAGAGATGAATAGGGTTCAAGGCCATTGTATTAGAGCTACGGTTAGGATCAGGCTTAGATGATGGTTAGAGTTAGGCAGCCATTGTGGATTAATAGAGTTTGGGGCCCATGGGTTAGGGTTTGGGTTATAGTCAACATTAGGCAGCTTTTGGGGGATGTATAGAGTTTGGGCCCCTTGTGTTAAGGCTAGGGTTAGGGTTCAGGCTCAGTGATGGTTAGGGATAGGTGGCCCTTATGAATGAATAGAGTTTAGGGCCCCTGCTTAGGGCTAAGGTAAAGGTTCAGGTTCAGGTTAGGGTTAGGCAGCCCATGGGGATGAATAGAGTTCAGGGTCTTTGGGTTAGGGCTAGGGTTAGAGTTAGGTGGTCCTTAGATAGGGTGACCAGACTTCCTAATTTTGGCGGGACAGTCCCGCTTTTCAACAATTTGTCTGGCGGTGTTTTTAAAAAGTCCCGATTTTTTGGAAAGAATGCAGGAACGGGCTGGAGAACAAGAAGGGAATATACGGTTTTCGGCCACCATATGGCTATTTCGCCAGAATATGAGTTTTATATTATTTTTGTTAATTTTATAATGTTAAACTGTAATAAATAATTGCTGAGAAGTGATTATCGAGAACTGCTTATCAAAGCTTGCCTTGTCGTCAGGCCCTGCCCAACGCCGTCCCCTGCCCTGTGCCCCCGCTCCGCCCTTGCTCCGCCCCCACGCCATGTTGTCCCGCCTTACAGATGTTAGAATCTGGTCACCCTATCCTTAGAGCACAGGGACCTTATGTTAGATCTAGGGTTAAGGTTCAAGTTCAGGTGATGGTTAGGGTTAGGCATCCCTTGGAGATGAATAGGGTTCAATGCCCTTGGTGTAGGGTTAGGGTTAAGTGTTGAGTTTGGGTGATGATTAGGGCTAGGCAGCCATTGGAGTTGAATAGGGTGCAGACCCTTGGATTAGTAGTAGGGCTAGGGTTAGGATTTGGGTGATGGTTACTTAGATGGCTACCCTTATGGATAAATAGGGTTCAGAGCCCTCAGGCTAGGGCTAGGGTAAGGTTTTGAATTCTGGTGATGATTAGGTTTAGGTGGCCCTTGGGGATGAATAGCATTTGGGGACTGTGCGCTAGGGCTTGGGTTTAGGTTTGGATTCAGGTGATGATTAGGGTTAGGCGGTCCTTGAGGACGAATATGGTTAGGGGACTTGCGTTTGAGATAGGTTTAGTATTCACGTGATGGTTAGGATTTAGTGGCCATTGGAGATGAATAGGGTTTGGGGCTTTTGGCTTAGGTCTAGGATTTAGGACTTGGCTTCAGGTAAAGGTTAAGGTTAGCTGGCACTTCGAGATAAATAGGGTTTAACGTCTTTGGGTTAGCACTATGGTTAAGGTTCAAGTTCAGGTGATAAGTAGGGTTGGGCAGCTCTTGGAGGTGGCTAGGGTTCAGGGCCCCTAGGTTAGGGCTAGGGTTAGCATTTGGTTTCAGGTGATGGTTAGGGTAAGACAGTCTTTGGAGTTCAATAGGGTCCATGGCTCTTCGGTTAGAGCTAGGGTTAGGCTTGGTTTTCAGGTGATGGGTAGTATTAGACAGCCCTTGGATAGGATTGGGGGTGCATGACCCTAGTGTTGAGACTCGGGTTGGAGCTTGGGTGATGGTTAGGTTTAGGGGTCCCTTGGAGGTGAATAGGGTTCAGAGCCCTTGGATTAGGGTTAGAATTTGGGTAGTGGTAGTTAGGCTTAGGCAGCCTTGGAGAGGCCCTCGGGTTAGGGCTAGGGTTAGAATTCAGGTGATGTTAGGGTTAGGCAGCCCTTTGAGATGAATATGGTTCAGAGCTCTTGTGTTAGAGGTAGCTTCAGGGTTCATGTTTGGGTGATTATTAGGGTTAGGCCGTTCTCAGGGATGAATATAGTTTGCAGACCTTGGGTTAGGGCTAGGGTTAAGGTTCGGATTTGGCCGGTGGTTAGGGCTAGGTGGCCTTTGGAGATGAATACTGTTTGGAGCTTTTGGTCTAGGGCTAGGGTTAAGGTTCAGGTGATGCTTAATGTTAATTGGCCTTTGGGGCTAAATAGGGATTGGGGCTCTTGGGTTAGGGTAGGGTTAGGATTACAGTTTGTGTGATGGTTAGAGTTTGGTGGCCCTTGGGGCTGAATAGGGCTCAAGGTCCTTGGTTTAGGGCTAGAGTTATGGTTAGGGTTAAGCAGTCCTTGGAGATGAATAGGGCTCAGGGCACTTGTGTTAGGGCCCTTGGGTTTGGAGGGCATGCATTGCAGAGGGGAGGAGAGAAAGAATGAAAAGAGAAAGAAAGTGAAATGAAAAAAATTAAAAAGTTAAACCAGATCCGAGCAGCGCCCATAGCTCAGTGACTGGGGTGCTGGCCACATGTACCAAGGCTGGTGGATTCGAACCTAGCCCCAGCCAACTAAAATCAATAATGACAACTGTAACAAAAAATAGCCAGGCATTGTGGTGGTAGTCCCAGCTACTTGGGAGACTAAGGCAAAAGAATCGCTTAAGCCCAAGAGTTTGAGGTTGCTGTGAGCTGTGATGCCATGGCACTCTACTGAGGGCAACTCTGTAGAGTTGAGACTCTGTTTCAAAAAAAGAAAAATTAAACCAGATCTTTAGTAATTTATACGCATCATGGTTGCCTGTTGAAGTGCATGCGTGAGATGTGCCTCACCCTCCTGACATGCAAAAGGAAAGGAAGAAAAAAATGAAAAATTAAACCAGATCTTTCAAAAAAAGAAAAATTAAACCAGATCTTTAGTAATTTATAAGCACCATGGTTGCCTGTTGAAATGCATGCATGAGATGTGCCTCACCCTCCTGACATGCAAAAGGAAAGGAAGAAAAAAATGGGGACAAGATAAAAAGGAGAAAGGAAAAAAAGCTAAAAATAATAAAATGCCCCTGGTCAAGTAGCAAGTAAGTAAGGTCACATTAACATCCCACAGAAACAAACTTGTGAAGGAATATGGAGATGGAATGATACCCTTGTCAGAGGAGGAAGACTACTGCCTACTGGTACCCCCTAGTGCCGAGGCATCTGTAGGAGCCATATCTGTTCCCAGTGCTATGCTGGGCTGAAGTCTGCAACCAACATCGGGTTAACTGGCAGCACCCAGTAAGTGGGGAGCCAGGGACCAGGAGCCCAGAACCTGGAGCTAGGATTCCAGATCCTAAAACCAAGGTATCTCAGCTTCATGTGTTCCATGGACATCTGGTCAACCCCTGAGGCATGGGTCACTGCCCCAAAGACTACTGGTCAGTCCCACAGACAATTGCACAAAACACTTTCTAGTTTAGATATAGTCCTGGCAAGATCAGGCATAGTGAGCAACTGCAGTTGTGCTTTTTCTCAGGCCAAGTCTGCAGTGGTAGTTTTAAGTGGATTAAAGTGTACAACAGCCATCAGAAAGTAGAGATTAACGTGCATGGATAGAGTCCAGATCCCAGAATAACCCCTGCCCCTTTGAAAAGAGGTACCAGAAGTGTGAGGCCACTTTTTTACTGTGGAATTCAGTCTGAGATCTGACCAAGAAATACACTTTAATTGGCTGGGCATGGTGGCTCATGCCTGTAACCCTAGCACTCTGGGGAGCTGAGGTGGGTGGATCACCTGAGCTTAGGAGTTTGAGACTAGCCTGAGCAAGAGTGAGACCCTGAAATGTTTTTTACTAAAAAAAAAAAAAAAAAAGGTGAGACCCTGCATCTACTAAAAAAAGATATAAAAACTAGCCAGGCATTGTGGTGGGTGCCTGTAGTCCCAGCTACTAGGGAGACTGAGGTAAGAGTATTGCTTGAGCCCAAGAGTTTGAGGTTGCTATGAGCTATGGCACCACAGCACTCTACCCGGGGTGACAGAGTGAGACTCTGTCCCAAAAAAAAGAAAAAAAGAAAGAAAGAAACATACTTTAATTGTGTTCTCCCCAGAGATGTGGAGTTTGCTTATTACAGAGGAGCAAGACCAGCAAGCACACGTGCAATACTCAGGGTCTGGCACATGTGAACACACTCACAATGCTGGAGGAAAAAATGGGTGGGTAGATAGATGCGTGTGTGCCAATAATCCCACTGCTTTCTTAAATCTAGAAAACGTGAACTCTTGACATAAGAGTTCCAAGTCCATCTTCCCATCCTACCTGCAGACCACCTTCTTCATTTGTTGCATCATCCTGAACACTGCACACACTGTGGACAAAATTCAACCCCAAGGTAATATAGACAATGCTCCTGCTGCATGCACAGAGTAATGTCTGTTCCTGGCTGTGTGTATTTCTGCCAGCCTCAGCTCATCTCTTCTGCATAAAGAGTAAATTGATTAGATAAAGGTAGAATATCCATACCCTAGAATATCTTATAGCCATTTTGTAAAAGAAAGGGTTATGTGAATCTGTAGAAGAGGCATGTGGTGCTAACAACCAAGAGTATGGTGCTAAGAGATACACCATGGTCTAATATAATACAGTATCTTGCATGCATGTGAGCTGCTGAGAAAGCTTAGTAACAAACTGACTCAGAGTGTATCTACCATGGGTCAACTGAGAATACATTAATATTTTACCTTATTAATTACTGTTTAATTTTTTACAAGTGAATATACTGTTTACAAATAGTAGAAAATTGATAAATGTATAGGGCATAAATTTGCTATAATTTGGAATGACAAAAAGGCAGCACATCAAAAATATACGTCAACTTAATAATGAGATTTTTATTTCCCCTAAAATGGGATTCTTTTGTTTGTTTTGAGAATTCAGTCATCAATGGTAATTTTATAAATTGCAATTTACATTATCCCATCTGAATGCAGGCACAGATTACACACACCTTGCTTGAAAGTCCCAGGAACAGGAAAAATAATTAAAATGTTATCAGCCAGGGGTATTCAACCTTTTTTCCCCTCTACTATACACTGGAAGCAGAGTTGTCTAGTGCCACACAGTAAATACACAAACACTAGCAATAGTTGATTAGCAAAAAAAAGGTCCATACATACTTTTTGTGATATCCAACACCATAGATAAATTTAAAAAGTTAGCACAAAATCAGCATGTGGCTGGACTGTGGGGGCACAGATAGGACACCCCTGTTATAAGCTGCTGTCAATATAAATTCCAACAGAAACTAACGTAAAATTTCTCTGAAGGTATAATATGTCTGTAATTAAACATATATTGTACAAGATCATGATCCAGTGTTGCTTTTTAAGGCAAGGTTCACCCACCTACCAGCAGGTCTCCTTCCAAGACTCAGCTCTGCATTCTTTTATTGAAATCCAGCACACAACCACAATTCTCAGAGAAACTCTACTTTATTACAGCACAAGGACACCACGAAGAAGGCAGATGTGGCACTCTGCATACTCACAAGGGAGGTTCACAGCCCAAGAGAGCTCTGGGCTTCTCTGGGGAACCTTGCTGTTCTCTTTAGTAGGGTTCCTTGCTAAAGAGCTCTTTTTGCCTCCTTTGAGATTTTTGGCCCCCTTGTCTGGACAACCAATTTGACAATTACAATTTGCTTCTGTAAAAATTGAGCACATGAATTGACTAGGCAAATTGAAATAAAAAATATGATCTCTGAAGTTCCCAGTAATCTTACTTCTCATGCTTGTTCTCCAAGTAACAAATTCTGTAAAACAGGTGTCCATTGGTTTCTATGCTTAAGCTTTTAGGCCAAGTTTCCACTGCTATCAGGAAAGGTCTTGTGTACATCTGAAATAACAGCATGCTACTAACTTTCAACCCAGAATTTTGAGTTCCAACCTTCAGCTTGACGCTCTGTAGATAAACATTCTACTGTAAAGAACACATAGAAACAGTAAAGAGGCTACAAAATTTCTGGGTCACCATGGCCCAGAGTATTGATTCTTAGAGTCATGAAGTTGGGTGGGGTCCAAATCAGGCCATGGTTAAATCTAAGTTCAGAGCACTATGGCTTGTGCTTGGGCCAAAACACAGATAGATATTCCATTTCTGCAATCACACAGGAGCTTCCTAACATACCTACGAATAAGGAAGTATCTGGAAGCAGGAGTGCAGTCTGGGTATTGGTATTAGACCTCTAATCTAGATCAGGAGACTTGATGTCCTCCAGGCTCTGCCAACCAATTAAGTGCTAAAGCCTGGGTGGAGCCAAACTTCCACATGTGAAACACAAGGGAATTGGACAGTGGGTTGTTTCTAACAACACTGCTGGCTCTTGCTACCTACAGACTCCTCAAACAGAGAGTAGAGATTGAAGGAACCCCTCTTTGAGGCCAGCTAATGGCAGCAAGTATTTACGAAGTCTTCAGTGACCGGACACTCTGTTGTGTATGTAAACAAAGCAAACGCCAAAATAGGACATCATGGGACATCTCACTACATGATTAAATATGCTCACCACCGAATGCTCAGTAATGACTCCGGAAGCTTGGTTTGAGTATTGTGGGGAAATAGCAAGCCTTGTTAATGTGAAAAGAACCCCAGTAGTTCTTCTGGGTTTTGGCTCTTCTGATTTTGTAGATATTCTCAGAGATCAGAAGTCTGGGACAGAAGTGACAATATCAACATAGCATCTTCATTGACAGCCTCATCATTAGTGGGTCCATTGCTTTCCTTGATGCTATTTGCTAACAGGTTACTTTATTTTGACAGTACGGTGAATTTTGTTGAAACATGGGAATAAATGCCAAAGAGTGCAATTCCTGGGTCACATGGTAATTGAAGGTTTAGTTTTATTAGAAACTGCCAAAGTGTACTGAAGACCCTGAGTTAGTTTTATAGTAGCTTAAAAAACAACCACCACCATGTCACTGAGAAGGCTGTGTCAACACCTTCCCAGTAACAGACCCTGGAAACCCACAAAGCCACACTAGGTTCATGGGATGAACACTCTTCAGCTGCGTTATGTCCAATTAGCAATATTAAATGATTTATCCTTCACTGCTGAAGGATAAAGATCCCCATGGGTGAAAATGACCAAGTAATGAAAACATGTTCACAGAAAAACCTATACACTGGTTCTCAACCTATACACTGCTTCATTCGTAACAGCCAAATCCAGGACAACCCAAATGTCTTCAATGGGTGAATGGTCAAACTGTGATTCATCTATTTCTTGGCATAATACTCAGCAATAAAAAGGAACAAACTGGACATACCCCACAACTAGGAGTCATCTTCAGGGAATTATGCTGAGTAAAAACAACCAATCCCAAGAGGTTATGTTCTGTATGATTCCATTTATATAACACTTTTGAAATACTAAAACTCTCTAAATAAAGAACAGATTAGTGGCTTCCAGGGTTTAGAGATGACTGGGGATGGGGTAGATATGAGGAAAGTAAACATAGCTACAAAAAGGCAATATACATCCTTACATTGATGGGCTGTTCTGGAGCTTTTGTAGAAACAGACACACACCCCTGCACATGTAATAAAACTCATACACACATGCACACATACAGTATATGTAAAATGGAGGACATCCAAATGAGATCAGTGTATTCTATCAATATACTATTTGTGAGATTTTACTGATTCTGCAAAACATTGAAATTCTGGGAAACTGAGGGGAAAATACATGAGATCTTTATTACTTCTTACACCTTTGTGGGACTCTACAATTATTAAAGAATAAAAATTTATTGACAAAAAGGTTTGTGTAATGCATAATGCTACTTATATAATATTCTTGAAATGATACAATTACATGATGGAGAACAGATCAGGGGTTGCCAGCTGCCAGATTGGACGGTAGATGTTACCACTATCAAGAACATGAGTTTTGGCTTGGCGTCTGTAGCTCACCAGCTAGGGCGCCAGCCACATACACCAGAGCTGGCGGGCTTGAATCCAGCTTGGGCCAGGCACTCTACCCAGGGTGACAGCTTGGGTCTTTGAGAGTCTTCTGTCTCCAAAAAAAAAAAAAACAAACAAACACATGAGTTTTCCTGGTGACCCTGGAGCAGTATCCTGATCATGGTGATCATGAGTCCATGTGTTAATGTTGTAAAGCTTTATTTTACTGTACACTCTTCTTCCCTCCAAAAAACACTCATTAAAGCTGGTGAGCTATGAATAAGGTCTGTACAGGAGTTAATATATTTTTGCTAGTATCAATTTACTTCTTTTGATAATGCGTTATGGTTATGAATATGTTATCACTGGTGGAACTTCCACAAATAGTACTAGGTGACTTTGTACTATTTTTGCAAATGCTTATTGAGTTTTAACCTATTTAAAAATGTAAAAATCTGGGCAGTGCCTGTGGCTCAGTTGGTAGGGTGCCAGCCCCATACACCAAGGGTGGTGGGTTTGAACATGGCCCCGGCTGAACTGCAACAAAAAAATAGCCAGGCGTTTTAGCGGGTGCCTGTAGTCCCAGCTACTTGGGAGGCTGAGGCAAGAGAATTGTCTAAGCCCAGGAGTTGGAGGTTGCTGTGAGCTGTGATGCCATGGCACTCTACCAAGGAGGGTGATAAAGTGAGACTCTGCCTCTAAAAAAAAAAAAAGTAAAAATCTTTTTTTTTTTTTTGAGACAAAGTCTTATTTTGTCGCCCTCACTAGAGTGCTACAGTATCACAGCTCACAGCAACCTCAAACTCTTGGGCTTGGGCTCAAGTGATCCTCTTGCCTCAGTCTCCTGAGCAGCTGGGACTACAGGCACCTGCCACAACACCCAGCTTTTTTGTTGTTGTTGTTGTTGTTGTTGCAGTTGTCATTGCTGTTTTAGCTGGCTGGGGCCGGGTTCAAACCCACCACCCTCGGCATATAGGGCCAGTGCCCTACCCACTGAGCCACAGGCACTGCCCCCAAAATGTGCAAATCTTTTTTTTTTTTTTTTTTTTTTGAGACAGAGCCTCAAGCTGTCCCCCTGGATAGAGTGCCGTGGCTTTACAGCTCACAGCAACCTCCAACTCCTGGGCTCAAGCGAGTCTCCTGCCTCCGCCTCCCAAGTAGCTGGGACCACAGGCGCCTGCCACAACGCCCGGCTATTTTTTGGTTGCAGCCGTCATTGTTGTTTGGCGGGTCCGGGCTGGGGATTCGAACCTGCCACCTTAGGTGTACGTGGCTGGCGCCTTAGCCGGTTGAGCTATAGGCGCCGAGCCAAATGTGCAAATCTTAAAGAAACAAGCTGTATGGACACATGACTAGATTATAAATCAATCTCATTGAAAGTTCAGGAATGCAAAAAGATTTACATATAAATTTAGTACATGATAACATGATAAAGATTTCATTTAAAACCACGTAAGGAAGAAAATGGTGCTGGCATAAGTACACAACCACCTAGGGAAAAAATGAAGTTGACAGAACCTGGCTCAGTGAGACAGTCCTGGGAACTAAGAGAGGCAGCCCAGAGCCAAGTCCAAGTCTAGCAATGGCCAGGAATGAGCCACATGAGGAGGAGAGTGTGGCCTCAGGAGACCTCCATTGTAAACAATCAAAGCTATAACTCACCATAGGGTCCCACCCAATATTCAGGGCCAAGGAGACCATGAAGCCAGTAGAGGCCAAGAAAGAGAAGTCCGCTGCTTGGGAAGCTACCTTGGGAGCCAGTGTGAGGGTAGACTCCCACACCCTTAATGCCAGTCTCTGTTCAGGGTCTCTGGGGAACAGTCAAAGCTCCCTACCCTCTACAACTTATGTTACCCAGGACCCAGAAGAGTTGTGCTTTAAGCACAAATGGGTAATGAATGTGAGACTGCAGTGGAGGTGGAGCCAAAGAACTAGCCTCAAGGGCCTGAAGACCACATCCCCGAAGTTCTCATCACTGCAGCCATGTTGGCTTCTCAGGCCTCTATGTCTAGGTCACAGCAAGTCCAGTGGTGACACTGGGGGCCATGTGAACTCTTATTGAAGGTAGGAAGTAGCCAAAAGCTGCAGGAGACTGGGATCCTGAAAACTCCAAGGCCCATGGCAGAGTCAGAGCAAGATACTTGGCCCTACTGATGATAGAGAGCACTGCAGGAGGCACAAACCAGGGGGGGTACAAACAAAGAAATGTAGGGACAAGGGATTCCCAAGCCAGTGGGATGAACCACCTGCCCAGGATAAAGAATTAAAAGAGTTGCAAAGAAGCAAATTCTTCTGGCTACTGCCAAACAAAGGACAGGTCCCTACAGGAAGATGTTTTAGGAATAAACTGAGGGAATTTCTGCAGTGGATTTTCCCCAAAAAAAGGCCCAGGGCAGCAAAAGCCCCTGCAAAATTGCAAGCCTGCATCAGCCACAAACCAGCACTGGGGATCTGTCACAGGCAGATTGTGGACTGCAAAATGGCTGAAGGCCAGGAGAATAGGACCACTGCTGGACACATGTTGGAGGAGAAAACTGGGCCTGACCATGCCTCAAAGGGAAATTAGTACAAAGAGGAACTCCAGGCCCTAGTGGGTAGGCACTGCAGCTTCCAGAGGTGTCTCTCCCACACAGAGCAAAGGACAGTGAAGAGTGACATAGCCTATAGTCACCAAGCCACCCCCATGGGGCACAGCTGTCATGTTCAGAATGAGTGGGCCAGAGACAGCAACTGGGCTTCCCCAGCCAGGCCCAGCCAGCACAGGCCAAGGATGGCAAGAGCCTCTGGACACCCTGTCAACTGCCCCAGGAACTGTCATCTAACTACAGATGTCTCACCTCCTGAACCAGATACCACCTTTCACTATGAGAACTCTTTTCTCCCTAAAGTCCAGTTCAAGAAGGGAGGATCTACTGACTTAGCTAGCACATCTTCCATATGCTGAATGGCCTCCGCCTACCAAAACCCATAACCCTTCCTAATAGATGTGTCTTTTCATCAGTGGTGGTGGCTTCTGTCTCTGTAATGGGGTTCAGGGAAGGGATCAGCACTTGCTCTCCTTGAGTGTGGCTTTTAGAAGGATTGGGCATGGAGGAGACTGACAGGGCCTTGCAGACCCACCCTCACCCTGGGGTCCCTCACTGCAACTTCTTTTCACAACTCAGTCACTACATAGAACCTTTAAGACTGTCAGGACTGTCATGATCAGCATGCCTGTGGAGACCCCACCCTGGGATGTAGCTCACCCCATTTTTCCTGCTTTTTCTCATGTGAACTTTGTGCCACAGTGAGAGTGGGTTTATAGAGGCCTCTTAGGGTGGAAATTCCCTTAGTGTACCAACTACAAAAGCTCATGGGCCTGGCAATAAGTAGAGTCTTCGGCTCAGCGCCTGTGGCTCAAGCAGCTAAGGCACCAGCCACATACACCTGAGCTGGTGGGTTCGAATCCAGTCCGGGCTGCCAAACAACAATGACGGCTGCAACCAAAAAATAGCTGGGTGTTATGGCAGGCGCCTGTAGTTCCAGCTACTTGGGAGGCTGAGGCAGGAGAATTGCTTGAGCCCAGGAGTTGGAAGTTGCTGTGAGTTACTTGAGGCTCTGTCTCAAAAAAACAAACACACACAAAAAACAAGTAGAGTCTTGAAGGTGACCTAGAATAGCCTTAAGGCTAATTATCATGTTATTAGCTTAAATTTACATTGCAGTCCATACCTCCCAATAGCCTCTCTGAGAGGCTCATGGGAGGTCCACATATGCCCTAAACTCTGATTCCTAGTGACCTCTGAATCATAAGGTAGGCCTGAACCAGACACTACAAAACAGAATCCAGGCCTCTCTGCCTACCTGCTGCACCAATGAGCTCCCTTGACTGTCTATGGTGAACATATCTTGCTCTATAAGCCTATATCTTGCTCTGTAAGACTATCTTTCTCTTCCTTAACAAACTTTGTTTCACACTTGTCTTACTTTGGGGCATCTGGTCATTTTTCAACCAAGCGTACCCCAAGAATCAAGTACACAGGCAGCTGCAGAAAACCCTGACATTTTAGGATGCAGGCAGGTGCCTTGAAACCCAACAAAATGGTTAACACTATAAAAATAGTTTGCCTTTAATTTTACTTTGTAATATAGCAAATTAACGCCTGTTTATTGGAATTATTAGACTGCATTTTATATAAAAGTAAAACAATCATTGTTTTCATAATTAACATAATTCCAATAAACAGGCGTTAATTTTTGAGATAATTTTAAATTATAGCAATACCATCTTCCAAATACTGCAAAGTGCTGGGAAAGATTTTGCTGGGCACATAATTGTCAATAAATGGAGCCTCTTGTTTACCGGGACTTAAATTTGGGGATAAATACACAAAATCAGTTTTCTCTTTTTTTTTTTTTTTTTTTT
>NW_003852483.1:357153-364992 GCF_000181295.1 Otolemur garnettii
ATATATATAAAATTTGGGTGATAGGCACCACTTATAGCAGTGACTCAAGCATTACAAAAGCAATCCATATAGCAAAACATTTATATTCCTTTTGTAATTTGAATTAAAAAAAATAAATCTATTTGAGTAAGTTTGTAGGTTTTAGGGTGCTATTTGTACTATTTTTTGGTCCAAAGTCTATACTGGAGCCAAAGGCAAAACCTGAAATTTCCCTGCAGATATTCTTTGCGTAAGTTTTTTCTCTACATCACCTCTAGTGACATTGCCTTTCAGAGGGCTCAGACAGTTACCGTGTTTCCCCCAAAATAAGACACTGTCTTATATTATTTTTTCTCAAGAAGACACACTAGGGCTTATTTTCAGGGGATGTCTTATTTTTATTAAGTATAATACAACAATCTACATTTATTCAAATACAGTTAAGTCATCTTCTCCTGGAACCGGACAGGGGGAGCCAACCTTGTTGGTGGGGCTGGCGCTAGTGATGTGTGAACTTCTTTCCCCTTGCTGTTCACACATGCGCGATAGGATGCCTGCAACCGCGGTTACCACACACGCACCACCCAAGTGCGAATGGCTCAGAGAAAGGAGCTGTGGCAGATCAAAGGTATTCCAGTCTTCCTTACCACTCTGTGCAGAAATGCAGGGCATGGCTATGCAGATACGCTGCATAGCCAGACCCATCACTAGGTCTTATTATCAGGGTAGGGCTTATATTTAACAAATGCATAGAAATCCTGCTAGGGCTTATTTTTTGGGTAGGTCTTATTTTGGGGGAAACACGGTAGTATAGGCCCCAAGAGAGAAATTAAAACACTGCCCCTAGATCACAGAGATGTTCATTTATTTGTTTGCTTAATCTATTCTTTATTTAGTTTTTATTGATAAATAAAAATTCTTTACATTTTTAATTGATAAATAAAATTCTTTGTATTTTTTATTGATAAATAAAAATTCTTCACATTTATGGGGTACAATGTGATGTTCTGATACATGTATACAATGTGGCATGGTTAAATCAAGCTAGTTAACATATTCAGTACCTCATCTACATGCCATGATTTTATGATACAAACATTTCAAATCTACTCTTTGCAAATTTCAAGTAAAAAATACAGAATGCCTCTGTAGTGTTTCCATTTTAGTAAGCACAAGAATCTAAGTTCCTCTTCAGCGTTCTGTCACATTTTCCATCTCTGTCTACAACTGATACACTTTTGAGATATCCTTGAGTCTAATCTTCCTGTTCATTAATTCAAATCAACAGCATCATTCTGTTCTTTCAGCCATCTACTGTGTATACTGTACCAAAATTAAAGTTTTTTATCTTTAGGTTTTACACTCATTCCTTTTTTAAAAAAATAAGAGATAAGGTCTCACACCATCGCCTAGATGAGTGCAGTGATACATTCATTGTTCACTGCAAACTTGAACTCTAGGTGTTAAGAGATCCTCCTGCCTCAGCCTTCCAAGTAGCTGGGCCTATAGGTGCTTGTCACCACATACATATGGCTAGTATTTTTTATTTTCTGTAGAGAGGTGGTCTCCCTATGCTATGTTGCCTAAGCTGGTCTCAAACTCTTGGCCTCAAGGGATCATCCTGCCTTAGCCTCCCAAAGCACTGGGCTTACAGCCACTGCACAGAGCCGTGCTGATTGATTCTTTTTGCCAGACACTGTATTCACGTTTCTCTTTGAGGATAGCAATCAGTTTAAGTTAATAATTACTTCAGCTTGGCTTTATTCTTTCTGATCAACAGGTTTCAGTTTAACTGTTCATTGAACTTTCAGCGGCTTCTTTTCCTAAAATATCTGGGAACTCCCTTTTGTGTGCTCTCACTTGGATCCGAGATTCCTCTTTACACATCTGTGAAAGCCATCCATGGTTGCCTGTTTGGGAGCATGTGGTGGGAGTGAGAAGAGCTTCTAGGTACCAGCTTCAATGCCAGTAGCTTGTGTCATCTCCCAGGGTGTCTCTAGTCACTCAAGGTATTATCCAGCCTTTCCATCCCATATGTCTACACAGGGCTCTCACCTGAGGACAGGCTCTTCCTTAACTCATGGTCTAGCCAATAAGCGGGGTGTGTGTGTGTGTGTGTGTGTGTGGGTGTGTGGAGGAGATATGGAGTGTTTCACAAGCCAGCTGCTCTGTCTTGGTTCTGTCTACAATTTTCTCTAGCCCAACCCCTCCCCCACTGCTACCGGGATGCACCACTCCAGACTTACTGAGACTTCAGACTCTGAGGACCAGACCCATCTTTTGTAGTCACTCTGTGGGTTGTCACTATTTTTTTTTTTTTTTTCTGAGGCAGAGTCTCACTCTGTACCCTGCTGGATAGAGAACCTCATGGTGTCACAGCTCACAGCAACCTCAAACTCTTGGGCTTGAGCATTCTTCTTGCCTCAGCTCCTCAAGTTGCTGGTGCCTGCCACAATGCCAGGCTAGTTGTTTTGCTATTTTTAGTAGACAAAGGATCTCACTCTTGCTCAGGCTGGTCTCAAACTCCTGAACTCAGGGAATCCACCTGTCTCGGCCTCCCAGAGTGCTAGGATTACAGCCGTGAGCCACTGTGCCTGGCTGGATACCACTATTTGATAAATCTAATTACTTTTATTGTTATGTAAGAAGACAAGCGTACTAAAGAAGACTTCATAATTTTTTTACTAATGTCATATCAACAAATTAAATGACTGTACTAATACTGGCACTCCATAATAGATAACAATACACTTATTTTTCTTCTCGTTCTTCCCATAGAAATCCCTAACAGGAACAAAGGATAAATCTAATCAGACAGATTTGAGAAAACTAGTTCAAAATGTAATTTTTGCCATTTCAAAATCATTGTTAAACAAAATGGCAAGTGACCACCTAGGAGAAAACACTTGCTAAACATATATCCAATAAAAGATTTATAACTAAAATATATAAAGAACTCTTAAAGAGTTTTTTTTTTTTTGAGATACATGTCACTTCATTGCCCAGGCTGGAGCACAGCAATGTTATCATAGCTTACTGCAACCTCAAACGCTTGAGATCAAGCAGATCCTCCTACCTTACCTTCCCAAGCAGCTGAGACCACTGGTGCCTGCCACCATCCCCAGCTGGTAGACATGGGGTCTCACCATTGCCCCAGGTTGGCTTCCATCTCCTGGGCTCAAACACTCCTCCCACTTTGGCCTCCCAAAGTGCTAGAATTATAGGCTTGAACCATTGCATTGCACACAGTCAATATTTCAATTTAAAGAAAATAAATGACCCTAATATAAATGAGCAAAAGGTTTGAATGAATACTTAACCAAAGAAGATATACAGATAGCTAGTAAGTACAGGAAAAACTGTACTGTCTACATTATTAGTCATTAAAAAAATAAACACTAAAACCACAATGATACAGCTCTACATACGTATTAGAATAGCTAAAATTAAAGACTAACCATACCCAAGCTGCTGAGGATGCAGAGCTACTGAAACTCTCATACACTGCTGGTGGAAATGGAAAATGGTACTACCAGTTTGGAAAACAATTTAGCGGCTTATTAAAAAGTGGAGCATGCACTTACCATATGCCTTAGGCATTCTACCCCTGGGTATTTACCCCAGAGAAATCAAAGTCTGTGTCCACATAAAGACTTGTGGGTTTTATTTCCTAGTGAGACCCTTAATGTTCTCACAGAGACCTAGGTGTAGGAGATGCCAAGAGCCAGATGACATCCAAGCAAGATGATCTGCAGCTGAGGCATGGACCTCGGGCCATTCCTCCACAGGAAGAATGTAGCTTACTGCAACTACCCTCAGCAAGTAGTCATTGTTAATTACTCCCCTCACCTGTGTTGCTCTGGCTCAATAAAAGGCTGGTGCAGAGGTTGCTCGGGGCTACCCGGAAAGTAAGGGCTAGTCCGCCTTCCACAAGCTTGTACTTCTAATCCGCCTCTCGCCTGGTTCCTTCCTGCGCTAACCGAGACCAGGGCCATAGAAGCCCGACAGGTCACGACACTTAGGTAGCCCTGGCCTGGGCTCAGTGCTCTTGTCCAGCGTCCAAACAGATCCTGGGAAGGAAAAAAATAAGGCACATTATGACTAGACAAGATCATTTGAAATTACAACGTCAGAACTGAAAAGAAATTGAGATGTTACGGCGCCAACCTGACACCAGAGTAGGAGTCCTTTTCTGCCTCTCTGGAAGAGGCTGCCGTGCCCTGAGGCCAGGGGGGCAGGTGCCAACTGCACAAGGCAGTGGCACATTCTCTGCTCTGCGTTTCGTACCCCACAGTTCTCCTCTCAGTAGCTTCTCCTCCTCCCTGTTCTGCACAGGCTCACATGGCTCTTATACAACTCCCCTCTCCTCTCTGCCCTTGTCTTCTCTTCTCCAACTTTCCCACAGAAAACATGCAGCCCTTTAGTACTGTGGTGCTGGGAGCACCAGGAGCATCACTTTGTGGCTCCTCCATGGTAGGACCAGGGCAGATGGGGGGCCAGGCTGGCCTTGACGCGTAAGCTTTACTGCTGATTCTGAGAATGCACTGACCTTTTATGTGGCCACGTTGCCACTGCCTTATAGTAAAACCCCTGCTTCTCTTTACCATAAACTCAAGTTCATCTCATGAGTGTCTGGCTCTCACTGCTGATGCCATGAGAGCTTGTCACATTCAACATTCAGTAAAATGTCTCCAAGCTATGTTTGGTATTTCTGAGGACTTTAAAGAATAAGAGTCACTGTAGCTTCAGTCGTCCAGAAAGTCATCATGAGCTGTGTTTGGGGCTTCACTGATGGCTGTATCCTCCAGGCCCGCCTTCTGTGTCACTCGTGGTTCCTGTGGTTCCTTTAGGTTTTGTTGTTTTTAACCAAATGAGCTGCTTTGCAATAGGAGATCTTAACTTTCCAACATTGCAGCCCTTGGGAGCTTGGGCCCTGGTAATAGTGATGATTTTCTTGACTAACCTTTAGAAAGTGTTTCCACAGAGATAGGCAAAGTCCCAAGCATGTTACGGACATAAACCCATTGAATTTTCTTAATGAACCAAAGGTGTAGGTTTCCTATTTTTACACTTCATTTTACACTCGAAGAAAGTAGGCATTCAAGAAGCTAAGCATCAAGCCCAGGCTACACAGCAAGGGCACAGGCAGCCGGGCTCTCAGCCGGCCACCTTAACCATCATGAAAAATACCTTCGTCCAATATCACCAACTCAACAGACAAGCAGGGTGCTAAATTGAGTTGAGTCAATAATACAGTCTGAAATGTAGATAACCTGCTTCTGTGTGGAACCATAAATCAACCAAGTAATCCAGGAGCCTGAGCACACAGTGGTTTTCTTCCCATTTTAAAACTAGTTTGGGGCCAGTCTCTTCTGGGAATTTCCACTGTGATTACAATTTACTGAGCCCTGTGTTTTCCCAGGCCAGTATAGAAACAAACAAGCTGGAACAAGAGATGGAGATTAGAAATGCCGTGGGCTAAGCAGATATAATGAGAGAAACAGCTGTATTTTAATGCAGATAGCATGGGTAGAAATTTTATTTATTTTTTAATTAAATCATAGCTTAGTACATTAATGCAATTAAAGACATTTTATTTTTAATGCTCTAGGTTCTCTACCTTTATATACAGAAAAAAATAATCTATGGCTCCGCAAAAACCACGAAGAGAAAAATATATTTTGTAATTTTAAAGAGATGTTATAAAGTTACTAATTATTTGACTGCAAAACAAGAATATATAATGTTGCCCACCACATCAAGATTTTACTCAATTGAGCCCCTGACCCTACCTCAAAAAAGGTCCTAACGCATTTCCACTATACTCTCAGGTCAAAACCGAATTACTCTGTCAACTTGTTCAGGATAACTCATCTTACCACACGTTTTGCTTTTTCCTAGTTTTTGAGAAAGATTCGATAACAGGTGTTCCCCCAAGACGTTTGTGTGAGTTTTGGGATGACTAATGGGGCCTGGCACAAGAGGGGGCTTTTAGAAAGTGGATAAGAGGCGCTCTGTGGAGCTGAGAGGGAATGACTGTTGTAGTAAAAGAAAGGTTGCATTTCAGAAGAAACCTGTATCAGAGAAAACTCTCATGGAAAACAAAACCACTCGCGAAAACAAAATCCAAAAGCAGTAAAAGAAAGGAGAGTCAGGGCTGCTGAAACCGTGGGACAATGTTGGCAGTGAAGTGCAGCAAGAAGGTAGTATTATACATCCACTCCCTGACCAAACAAAAGGACTAACTGCAAAGATTCTAGTCCATTTAACAGCATCAATCAACCACCTGCTCTGTGCTGGGACTGCGCTCAGGAACAGGGTAGCTAAGCAGGGGCTGCAAGGAGGCCTAATCGGCAACAGCAGGAGGATGGGGTGCACGGGTTTCCACAGAAGGGTGTAACTGGCTCGTAGGAATTTCCTGTGGGCTGGAAGTGAACTGAAGCTCCATGTTAATGGATAATGAGGGGCTATACCTGGTACTGGTGACATGCAGGGTTGAGAAAATGGGAACCCTTATCCAGAAGAGCTGAGGAGGGCTAACCCTCCCAATTTTACCAGCTGTCAGGGCAGCATATAATATTGAACCTGACTTTTAGGACTTACACAATACAGGAGGAAATCAGCAGGCCCTGACAGCCTGAGTCAGAAGCATATCGTTCATTCAGACTAAAAGCTGCCTACCTGGTCCAGCATCCACACAACTGTTAAGTTTCCTGTCTTCAGATGCTTCTCCTGCTGGTTGCTGTGACCTGACCCAGGACAAGGTGGAGTCTGCTTCAGGACGAAGTGTGGAAGGGCTACAGCTTCACGTCAGAGAGTGGCACAGCCACTAGGGAAAAGGCTAAAATAAACAGATAAAAGGCTTGACTGTTCAAATGTAAATAGCAATGTTTTGGGTAAAAATAGACCAAACAATTAAATTTGATCTAACAAGTAGCTATTTACAGGAAGTGGTTCTGTTAATTAACATCAGGCTCTGAGTTGTTTTGTTTTTAAACTTTAATGAGTTTTAAGTAGCAGGGGTGCTGTGAAGAAATAAATTCACATTAGTTTAAACCTTTATGTTATGTCTGAGTTGATGCTAACACCCGGGTGTGAAAGGGCAGGTTTCTAGGAACTGCCAGCTGTGGTTTCTAAAATATTGTCACTACAGAAAGAATTGAAGTGCTGATTTTCATTTGGATGTATCAGTTTGTCCTATTTTCAAACATTGCTTCCCACTTGGATCATCACTCATGGTCTTCTTATGTGTAGTTTGTCAAATTAAATTCACTCCCATGGGATATGAAGCCTGGGTGGGGCATGGAGACTTCTCGGAGCAAGTGTGTGCTGTGCACCAGAGACACAGGGGACGTATGAGCTGTTCATAGAGGGTGCCCCAGAGGTCATGCATAAAGTTGCCATTTATATGGAAAATGGGAAATTGTAGCTAAATGTATCTTTTTTAAAACAGATAATACAAACGCTTTATTTAACATTTGTACATCATCTCAGTTAAGCCAAGTGGTCACAACCCTGACATCTAGGACCCAGCCAAGTACAGCGCAGCCTCAGAGCTTCTCACTCTGACTCTAACAGGGTGGGCAGGTTACCCTCGCACACGGAGCTTTTTACACTGAGAATGATGGAGCAGCTTGTGTTGTCCATAAATTCTATGTGTACCTGCGTGTACTGTCACTGTAAGCCAGTCCTGCCCAGCACCTTGGTGACCCTTGCCAGCTTGATAGGCTGCAGGTGGCTGGTGTCCATAATGGTGGTGTGGCAGTACTCGAGTGGGTGAAGAACTAAATGTATCTATATTTACAAAATGTTCGTTATAAAATTTTATAAAATATTTACAGCATATTCTGTACATGTTGG
>NW_003852483.1:378268-389208 GCF_000181295.1 Otolemur garnettii
CTTCTTTCTGGGCTCAGCTCCCCGTCTTTGACTTCATAGATTCTGATTCCAACCAGTTTTTCTTCCTTTGTTCAGGAGCCTCTGACCAGGGTTGCTACCAGTCAGCCATCTTCCCAGAATCCCCTAGATAAAGATTTTTTACTTTCTACTAATTTCTGCTTGATTTTTAAAAAGCCACTTTATTGAAGTATGTCTGATATACAAAAAGTTGTAGATATATCAGACAATCCCCAATGATGGTTTGACTTACGACATTTTGACTTTACTGTGGGGTGAAAGTAATATGCATTTGTGGAAACCATACTGTGAACCCACACAACCAATCTGTTTTTCACTTTTGGTACCGTGTTCAATAACTTACAGGAGATATTCAAAGCTATTATGAAATAGGCTTTGTATTAGGTCTTTGCCCAAGTGTAGGCTAACACAAGGCTGTGAGCCCATGTAAGTATTCTGAGCACACTTAAGGGAGGCTAGCCTACACGCAGTAGATTCGGCATATTTTTTACATTTGGCATGTTTGCACTTTCGGTTTACAATGGGTTTGTTGGACATAACCCCATTGTAAGATGAGGAGCATCTGTGTACAACGTGATGAGTTCGGAGGGGAACGTACATCTGTGAACTGTCACCACAAGTTATGCCATAAACATATGCATCACCTCCAGATTTTCAAACGTTTATTTCTTTTACAATTAGAGAAAAGAAAGAAGATTATATTCAAAATTTATGAATTACCCTGGTCTCTAATGTAGTCACAGGGTCCTTCAATGAGAATGAGGTAGGATCTCAGGTCTCTGAGCGCTTTGCCAAAGGACAGGAGGAACCAGGCTGAGTGCCCAGGACCAGGCAGCAGGCACAGGGGGGCACTGATATATCAGGACTGTCCTGCTGTTGCCTCTTGTGCCAGTTTCTTGAGTGGTTCTAGCACTTTTGAGGGTCTTTGTCCTCTGCTAGACATTCTCCTGCACATCTAGTTTCCCTCAGTGAAAGCTGAGCACCTGGTTATACCATTCAAAATCAGCAATCCAACACAGAACCTTAGCAGTCCATGGCAGTCCCAACTTTGATGTCCTTGGAAACAACTGTTTACTTCTTACAGGGGTAAACTCAAGGAAACAGGAATCTAGATGTCAAGAGTACAGACTGTTTGCTTTGATTGGAAGCTTCTGGAAGAGTCAGAACCAGACATGTAGGTTTGGATAACAAGTTCCTGGCTCTGGGTGTTATGTGGAGAATTTGGGCTGGGTGGGCTTTCCGTAAAAGCACACAGATGGTCTCTTTCAGACTCTAGGAGTGCCTCTCCCAGGAGTGTCCTAAGTTACCAGCAAATAAATCTAGCTCTAACCTGAATTACCTTCCTCTGGCAGCTCCCAGCTGTGCCCACTCTTCAAAGGCAAAAGTACCTGAAAGAGGCCTCATCTGCCCACCTCCCACTCACACATCTGTTCACCCACTTGATTCTAGGGCTCCCCTCCCCCAAACAGCCACACAACAGTTACCCTGCCTTGCTATTGCCAGACCCAGTGGGTGCATTCCAGGCTCCCACTGTACTTGACTTTCCGTGAGCCAAGGGAGCAGATGAATGAAGGAACAAATCACCTTCCTAGGTTGAAGGGAGCTCACCCGTGCTCTGAATAGACCCCTCCAAGCCTGGCAGGCATTGACTCTCACAGAACCCCCCAGTGGACCCCACCTAGGAAGTACTTCTGGGCATGGTTCTGCCTTCAGGGCCTGTAGAAGAACCAACTTTCCAAAGCTTTTCTGAATCTGCCCGTCAGCAGAATGTGAGACTTGAAAGGTTTGTCCCCTGGGGACTCCCTGAGCACTGGCAGAGATCCATTCTTTCCTCACCCACCTACCAACAGAATAAACAACCTAGTTTGAAAAGCACCGTGGACTCACTCCTTTGTGGTAATTATCAGAGGCTTCTGTGATAGTCCCACATAAGTGTCACAATGATGCTATCAGTGACCCCAGAGCCGAGACCCTTCTGTTCATTCGCGATTCAGGCAAATGGTACCTGAGAACCAGATTTTGGATAATGACTATTTTAAAATACTGCAGTGAATCCCCATGGACATATTATGGTATATAATAACTATACTTTTAAAAAAATGAACATCACAAAAAATGTGTCTCTGTTCTGTTGATAAACGGAAATACAAGCAAATGAATTCTAAGAAAATGTATCCAGAACAAAGGCTTTGGGTTTTATATGGCAGCAGAACTATATTATGTGACAGAATTTTCAAAAGCTACTTTATTACAACGTTTTAAGTAGCTGAGGAATAGAAACATAAGAAAAAAATCAATTTTTTTTATGAAATAAGATGCCATTGTTTTCTTCTATAATTACAACAGCAAGATTTATACATATGTCTGTGTATATGTACATACATGTATGTGTTTTTAAATTTCAGGTAACACAGAATTATGCTAACACAGTTTCTGTGTAGTATACATATATTCTACATGAAATTTGAAATGAAAAATATTAAGGATTAATAAAGAAAGAACAATGAATAAATAATACCTACTGGAATAATTTATAATTGTCTTTATATTTTCCATCTTGAGTGTTACGGTCATATTTATCAACAGCTTTAGAACTTTAGCATGGACTTATTAAACAGTGCTCATTTCCATGGAGCTCCAATTTTATTTACCATTTTTAAAATGGGAGATAGGAGGATATAGGGGAGAAAGAAGAAGAAAGAAAGGAAAGAAGGAAAAATAAGAAAGGGAGGAAGGGAGGAAGGAAGAGATCATTTGCTACGGCAGAACCTAGAAGATCAACTGTGTTGTGCAACACCACCATCTAGTGATCATATGGCTTCATTACACAGTAACCCAAAATAATTTCATGGATCTTTTAAAAATTGTAATAACCAATGAAAGAATTAGAAATATAAAAACCAAAGACAAAAAACTAGAATAGTCATGTTTAGCACACATCAGATATATTTTAGTATTTTTCAATTTTCCATTTCTGAACAATCTAAGAACTTCCATTTTTTAAAGTTAATTCAGACAGATTTTTAAAAGATATTAACTGGCCTGGGTGCAGTGGCTCATGCCTGTAATCCTAGCACTCTGTGAGGCCAAGGTGGGTGGACTACTTCAGCTTAGGAGTTTGAGACCAGCCTGAGCAAGAGTGAGACCCCACCTCTACTAAACATAGAAAACCTAGCTGGGCGTTGTGGCAGGTACTTATAGTCCCAGCTAGTTGGGAGCTGAGGCAAGAGGATCACCTGAGCCCAGGAGTTTGAGGTTGCTATGAACTATGACACCATGAACTCTACCAAGGGCAACAAAGTGAGACTATCTCAAACATTTTTTTTCTTTAATTTCAGAGATATGTAGAATTTGGGGGACATCCTTGCACTCAAATATAAATCTGGCAACACTTCACTAGGGTGCAGAGTGGAGATGGGAGAAGATGAGACGGGAGGGGTGGGGGTCTGCATGGTCTCAGAAGAGAATGTGAAACTCGCAACCTGGGCCCATCTGGTTTGCCCCTGTTGAAATGTTTTACTGAAATGTACCATAGTCATCCATTAACAGACTATCCACAGCTGGTTCCACCTTACAATGGCAGAGTTCCGTAACTGCAACAAGGACCACATAGCCAGAGAACCTAAAATGTTTACTATCTTTACAGAAAAGCTTTACTCACCTCTGGTATCAAGTAAACTGAAATGACAATGGACACTCCAAATCGTAGCTATTCGCCACCTCTGATGACAGGCTTCTTTCCACAGGCATGCCTGAAATATACATTTGAAAATGTATAGATATTATATAAGTGATATTATTTTATCTGCTAATTTAAACATAAGGCAACAATGCTACTTTTAAAAAAGGCACTTGGAGAAAGTTTTGTATCTATCAACTTTTGGGTCTTGATAGTCCAGACAGCCTTGTGGCAAGCTCTCGTTTCTCAGCACAGTAAAGCAGATGACACTGTGAAAGCTTCAGGGAGATCAAATCCACAGCAACTTTTTGTTTTCTACAATTCTCATTCTCATGGCTAGAAGTCCAAGATTAATTCAAGGTGCCAGAAAATTGGGTGTTTGGTGAGCACGTGCTTCCTGGTTTGTAGAGGGACTTCTTCTCACTGTTTTCTCACATGGCAGGAGCGAAGGGCCTCTGATAAAAGTGCTAATCTCATTCATTAGGGCTCGGACCTCATGACTTCATCACCATCTACAAGCCCCTCCAAATACCATCACACTGAGGAGTAGATTTGAGGACGTGGATTTCAGGGAAACATATTTACTCTACAGCAGTCACAAAAGGAGAAATGGATAATCTGAATAGGTCCATATCTAGTATAGAAATGTATGAATAATTAACAACCTTCCAAGAAAGAAAGCACCAGAGCCAGATCATTTTACAGGTGAATTCTACCAAACATTGAAGAAAAAAACCATAACAATTATGTACAATCTCTTCCAGAAAATAGAAGCACAGGGAAAGTTTTCCAACTCATCTTATGAAGGCCTAATATCCAAACCAGATAAAGGCATTAGAAGAAAAAAAATGGGGTGGCTCCTGTGGTTCAAAGGAGTAGGGTGCGGCCCCAGATGCCGGAGGTGGTGAGTTCAAACCCAGCCCTGGCCAAAAAAAAAAAAAAAAAAAAAGTACAGGAACATAGATGCAAAAATTCTTAATAAAGTAGTAGCTAACTGAATCTAGCAATACATGATATAAATTCTATACCAGGACCAAGTGGGCCTTGTTCTGGGTATGGAAGGTTGGTTCAACATTCAAAATACAGATAAGATAATCCATTACACAAACAGGCTAAAGAATAAAAATCATTTGATTATCTTACTAGATTCAGGGAAAACATTTGAAAGAATCTGACACCCTTGCATGAGTAACTCTCACCAAACTAGGAATACAATGGAAATTCCTCAACTTGATTAAAAAAAAAACTTATACCAAAACCCCCCTATACATAATATCACACATAATGTGAAAAACTGGATGATTTACCTCTAAGATCAGAGAGCAAGGCAAAGGTGTTCCCTCTCACTGCTACTATTCAACATCATACTAGAATTCTACCTAATGTCATAAGAAAAGAAACTAAAAGATATACAGCTGGGGAAGGAAGAAATAAAACACTCTTTGCTCAATGATTACTTGATTTTCTGGGCAGATTTCAGGGTGACAAAACTATTCTGTATGAAGCTATAATGGTAATACATGTTATACATTTATCAAAACTCACATGAGAGTATAACTCAAAGAATGAAACTTCATGAAAACTATGGAGTACAGTTGATAATATAGTATCAATATTTTGTCATTAATTGTGACAAATGTACCACACTAATGCTAGATGTTAATAACTATGGCTGGGCACGGTGACTCATGCCTGTAATCCTAGCATTCTGGGAGGCCAAAGCAAGTGGATCCTTGGAGCTCAGGAGTTCAAGACCAAGCCTGAGCAAGAGTGAGACTCTGTCTCTCCTAAAAATAATTGAAAAATTAGCCTGGCCTTGTAGCAGGGACCTGTAGTCCCAGCTCCTTGGGAGGCTGAAAGAGCACAAGAGTTTGAGGTTGCTGTGAGCTATGACACCATGGCACTCTAGCCTGGGGCAACAGAGTAAGACTCTGTCTCAAATAATAATAATAAATAATTAGAAGTAATTATGTGTGGGGATAGAGATACATATGGTCTAAGTATGTGCAACTGCATGCATTACCTACCCAACTATCTGTATATCAAAAACTTTACTGGAAATAATCTATCAATTATTTTTAAAATAGTAACAGAAAAATCTCTAGGAGATTTCCAAATACGTGGAACTAAATAACAGACATCTAAATCCACGGATTAAAAAATGAATTAGTAGAGAAACTAAAAATCATTTTGAACAGAAAGAAAAAGAGGTGGGGTGTGGTGGCTCACACCTGTAATCCTAGCAATCTGGGAGGTTGAGGGGGTGGATTGCTTAAGCTCACAAGTTAGAGACCAGCCTTAGTCAGAGTAAGACCATCTCTAAAAATAGCTGGGCATTGTGGCAGACGCCTGTAGTCCAGCTATGTGGGAGGAGGCAAGGGGTTGGTGTGAGCTGTGACACGACAGCGCTCTACAGAGGGCAACAAAGTGAGACTCTGTCTCAAAAAAAAAAAAGAAAGAAAGAAAGAAAGAAAGAAAGAAAGAAAGAAAGAAAGAAAGAAAAACACATCCTATCAAAAAATTTGAGGGCCACTAACACAGGACTTAGTGGGAAATTTATAGTACTACATGAACTGTTTGGTAAGAAGCACTCCTCTAATCTGTCTTCTCAGTTTTTACCTTAAGACACTTAGAAAAAGAACAAATGCAACACAAATCAATCTTGAGAAAGAAAATTATCAAGATCAGAGTAGAAATCAATTAAACAAAAGAGGAGGGAAGTGTGAAAAACCAAAAGCTGGTTCTTGGAGAAACACAACCAAGAACTAAATATTTATTAAGTTATTAACACAACTTAATAAATATTTAGCCAGAATGGTTGAGAAAACTTGAGAATAGACAGAAATTACCAGAGAAGGAATGCGAAATTATTATTGCTGTATTCTACATATAATAAAAGATTAGAAAATATTACAAATAACTTTATGCCAATAAATCTGACAACAAAAATAACAAATTCCTTGAGAAACTGAAATTATAGTTTAAAACCTTTCAAAAGAAAATCCAGTCTCACAATTGCTACAGTATTGAATTCTACGACACTTTAAAGGAAGATAAAACACCAATTCTACAGTAACTCTTTCAGAAAGTTGAAGTAGAGGGAATACTTAACAACTTCTATTAGGTGCAGTATTCTTCTCATAACAAAACCAGAAAAAAGGCGTTACAGGAAAGGAATGAAACAAACTAAGATTCCTAACCATCTTCGATGCAAAACCTCTAAACAAAATTTGGCAAATAAAGCCAACAACACATAAAAAGGACCCTATATCATAACTAAATTTTACCTGGGAAAGTAAGATTGTTTTGACATCCTGAAGTCAATCAATGCATCCAGACTTTGCCAGATAACCTCAAGCGGGCACAACCTCCAGGCTGAGAACCACAACCATGCAGGAAGCGCCTTTAACCGGTGCCGACAGCAGAACCACCGAGCGGGCGTGCAGACACCCCAGAGGATACTGTGCAGGAGCGACCCAGAAGGTACCCCCAAGGGTACGGTGCAGGAACCCCCGAGAAGGCACCTCGGAGCGGGCGCGCCGGCACCCCGGAGTATACCGTGCAGGGACGGCCGAGAAGACACCCCGGTGGCTACAGTGCAGGAGCCGGCGAGAGGCACCCCAGAGGATACTTTACAGGTGGGAAAACCAAGACTGGGCCCTGCGCAAGGCTGAACCGCCGCGTGGGAAGGAATGACTGGCAGGAGGGCGGGGGTCGCGCTGCGCCCGCCCTGAGGCGAAGACCAGGAGCCGCACGCCGCCCGGTGGTCCCCTGGGGACCGCGCCCCAAGTGCTTCGGGCCCACCGGACTTGGTGCCCGAGCCACGCTGGGCCCACCGCAGACCGCACAGGAATCCGAAGGTCCCTGCTGGACACGGCGCCCGCCGCGGCCCCAGCCCCGACCCTACGCCGACCCCGGACAGTCTTCGTCAGAGGCACCGCACATTACTCACCAGTTCAAGTTAAAGGGGAGGCGGCTACAGCCTGGATCCGGAGCATCGGCGGGCACGCCCCCACTAAGCCGTTGCCAAGATACCGCCGTTGGGGCGGAGGGCGGAGGTGGCGGTGCCCCGGTGCCGGCCCGCGCAGGCGCAGTCCGAACCTCCTCCTCCCGCTGCCTCTGCCCCCCACCCAGTTCGCAAAAATTAGAGTGGAACGGTTCGTAGGCCTGGTTTTAAAATCTGTAGCTACAAGATTTCTAGGAAAAACAAAAACGAAGAACATTTAGGGGTGGTGCACTTGTGGCATGGGGCCACATGTGGCCTTCTGGATCTTTGAGTGAGGCCTAATGACTGAATCCAATTTTTACAGAACAAATCCTTTTAATAAAAAAAGAACAAATCCCGGTGGCGCCCGTAGCTCAGTGGTTAGGGCGCCGGCAACACACACCGAGACTGGTGGGTTCGAACCTGGCCCGGGCCAGCTAAACGACAATGACAGCAGCAGCAACAACAACAAATAGGCGGGTGGTGGGGCGGGGGCCTGTAGTCCCAGCTATTTGGGAGGCTGAGGCATCGCTTGAGCCCTAGAGTTTGAAGTTGCTGTGAGCTGTGACGCCATGGCACTCTCCCCAGGGTGACAGCTTGAGACTCTGTCTCAAAATAAAATACATTAATAAAATAAAACCCAATATACTCACAACACAGAATTAGATAAATAGGACTTTAATGATATGGGTCTTTTCATTATTCAGACTACAAGGAAAGAAAATATCGTGCCCTCCAACATCTTTGGTTTTTCAGTACTATCCATAATGGTTATCATAAAACCTAGAATGTCAAAGGTTAAATTAAGATGTTTCCTCTTATTACAAATCTGATGAATTTACATATTTGAAATGACATTATAAATCTTATTGATACTGTGCCTTTAATACTGCATGATGATTATCATATCATGATGATTTGAAATAAGATATCTGAATGTGTGACACATATACCTGCTCTTTCTAAGCAAAGTGGAAGAGTATTTTTTTATTTTTTTGAGACATAGCCTCAAGATGTCACCCTGGGTAGAGTGCCATGGCTTCACTGCTCACAGCAACCTCCAACTCCTGGGCTCAAGCAAGTCTCTTGCTTCAGCCTTCCAAGTAGCTGGGACCACAGGTGCCTGCCACAACGCCTGGCTATTTTTTGGTTGCAGCTGTCATTGTTGTTTGCCGGTCCAGGCTGGATTTGAACCCGCCACCTTAGGTGTATGTGGCTGGCGCCTTAGCCGCTTGAGCCACAGGCGCCAAGCCAAGTGGAGGAGTTTTAATGTGGATGTTTACATAAACGCCAATTTCCATAAGCAACAAATAAATGTAATTGTTTTATCTCATGAGTGGTTGAAAATCAGGTGTATCACTTTTGTAGAACAGAAGTGAAACAACAGTCTCTCAAACAGTGGCAACTGGAACATTGCAAGGCTTTCCCAGTTGAACAGGAAGGCCAGCCCTCGAGTATTTAGGTAGAGGTGGCACAAAAATGTAATTTCTTAAAGAATCTTCAAAATCTCTAACAGGATTTTCCTATAACCTGTAAACAAGTTATGGTAATCGGGTGCATCTATGTAACAGTGCAGTGTGTGTGTTAGGTGATGCTGATATTATAGAAACCTTATCTCCTGACAAAACCTTTTCTTTTCCTCATGATGTGATTATGGCAGAAGACTATACAAAAAATTCTAGCTGTCATAATAATTTTTAACTATGTCCATGTCAGTTGTTGACAGAAAAGAAGCCATACTCAATAAAACAGTTTAAAGAGGTTTATTCGGAGCCAAATTTGAGGACTATGACTCAGAGCCATTGAGCAAGTGGACTTGCTGTGGTGGGGTTAGTTGGGTTGTATATATTTCAGGTAAAGTCACAAATCAATACATTGAAGGTATACATTAGTTTGGCCTGAAAATGTAGGACATCTCAAAGGGGGGAGGGCTTACAGGATAGGTGGATTTAAAGATTCTTTAGCTGACAATTGGCTGAAAGACTTAGGCTTTGCCTAAAAGATGAGGAGGAGACAGTGAAAAGGAATGCTGAGTTAAGATAAGAATCTATTAATTAGAGACAAACTGCAGGACATATGCCCAGACCCAAGTAGCTTGTTGTGTATATTGAGGACCTGCAGGTATGTCTTGTATAGCCTTAGGCCTTTTAACGAGTCATAAAGGACATCTCTAAGAAGGCAAGGGGACAGGATGAGGCATGCCTGATCTTTCTCATGGCTAGCAACTCAGTTTTAGGGGATCCCCTTGACTCAGAGGGAGGATCCAGCCACTGCGGAGGAGACGTAAGATTTTATTTTAGTTTGCACAGTAATATGCTAAAAAAGTCTCACTGAAAGAAGTCATCTTTCAGCATGATGAATGCTTTTAGAGTTTGTGACATGACAGAATCTGATATTTTAGGGGGGAATTCTCTTTCTTCCACTTGCCTAAAAACTTTCCTAATATGAGTGGCCCTCACTCCAGCTGAGTTTCCACAAGAAAGCCCTGAGACAGAATGGGATAGGAGGGTAAGTAGAGTAGGAGGTGATCCCAGGGAGCACCCCAGGGGGTGTGAAGCAGCGAGGACAGAAGGAGGCCAGTTCAGGGGCAGGATTGAGCCTCTTAGTGCCTCAGAGCTGTGTGCCTCAGGTTGTCTAGGCTGAGAAGCAGGGAAGCAGACTGTATTTATTTTTAAATTATTTTTGAAATTATTTTTGAAATTTTTGCTTGTTTGTTTGAGATAGTTTCTCTCTGTCACCTAGGCTAGAGTGCCATGGCATCAGCCTAGCTCACAGCAACCTCAAATTCCTGGGTTCAAGCAATCTTCCTGCTTCACCTTCCCAGAGTGCTAGGATTACAAGCATGATTACAAGCACCCAGCCTTTAAATTTTTATTTTTAATTGGCAAATAATAACTGTATATTTTCATGGTGTATCATGTGATATTTTGATATGTGTTTATATTGCATGAACCTGGAGAGACGTTATGCTAAGTGAAATAAGCCAGACACAGATACAGTAGAAACTCTATAAGCTGACCACCTATGAGACTATAACAAATGGGTCAACCTATAGAGGTGTTCAACAGAAGGAGCTAGGCCTACTGTGCTGATATATACATGTGTACATGTCTAATCTGTGAAAATTAGGTCGATATGAGGAGGTAGTCAGTATAGAAAAGTGGTTAACTATGGGCTCAGCGCCTGTGGCTCAATTGGCTAAGGCGCCAGCCACATACACCTAAGGTGGTGGGTTCAAATCCAGCCCATGCCCGCCAA
>NW_003852483.1:389263-400306 GCF_000181295.1 Otolemur garnettii
GGGCGCCTGTGGTCCCAGCTACTTGGGAGGCGGAGGCAGGAGACTCGCTTGAGCCCAGGAGTTGGAGGTTGCTGTGAGCTGGGATGCCACAGCACTCTACCCAGGGGGACAGCTTGAGGCTCTGTCTCAAAAAAAAAAAGAAAAGTGGTCAACTATGGAATTTCTACTATATTTCTTATTATATCACAATTCCTCTACTCAGAACCAACAATGCTGTTCCAATTCACTGGGAGGAAAAGGTAAAGTTTTCACAATGGCCTGTGAGGTCCAGCAGGCTCTAGACTTGCTTGGATCTCACATCCTATCATCCCTACCTCTGTTTACTCTCTTCTAACCACAGCTTCCTGCTGCTCTGAAAATGCACCTGGCCTGTTCCAACCTCAGGGCCTTTGCACCTGCTCTCCCTGCCCTGGAACATACTCCTTTTACCATTCAGGGAGGTCTTCCTTGTCAGGAAATTGCAACCTCTTCCCACGAGGGAAAAATGCAAGTTCCCTACCAGTAACAGAAACATTGGGCCAGCCTGGACAAAACAGATGAAGCAGGTACCAAGGTAACTACTGGGCCCAAGAAAAGTGCCCAGCACTTTCTTGGGTTCCTCTGCACTTTCTGGCCTGGAAACAGCTTGCTCAATTGGCCCTGACTGCTTTAGAGCTGCTCTGTCTTGTGGCCCCAGAAGCTGACTGTGTTAATACTAAAATCTGTACTCAGTAGGAAATTGTAACATCAGTAACAATATGGTTATAAGACCTGCAGAGGATGGTATTGAGCTGCTTGCCTTATTTCCCTGTGAACAGGAAAAGATATAACATAAAAACTCTTCAGTAGTCAAGGGCCAGAGATTTGAAGCAACACTACAGGGATGGCAAGGGTAGATTTTTGCCAGCAAGAAGCACATGTGGGTGAAATCCCACTGTCGCCCTGGTAAGTAACCTTTAAGGAGCTCATCTGACTCATCAGGCTGGTCTTGTCAGAGTTGTTCTTTGATCTCCGGGATCCCTCTCCATTTGGGGGGTGGTTTTTCTGTACTATTCTGGGAGGCTCACAAAACATCCCCAGCAGATTTTTCTCTTAGTATTTACCTTTTCTGATACTCTAGTTTCTTCCTATGTTCATTTATTGTCTGCCTCCCCACCACTCCCAGCCCTGCAGGTCCCAGCAAGATCCTTCTGCTGAGTTCCAGGTGTCCAGTGCCCTTGAGTGCTATGCTGTGCCCCTACCCTGGGCCAGGCAGAGCACCCAGCACTTGGTGCCTCCAGTATCTGTGCTGCAGAGAAGGAAGAATTGACTTCAAAAGTCATTTGGAAAAGGGCTGGCGGGTGCTGTGGCTCATGCCTATAATCCTAACACTCTGGGAGGCCAAGGCCGGTGGATTGCTTGAGCTCAGGAGTTCGAGACTAGCCTAAACAAGAGTGAGACCCTGTCTTTACTAAAAACAGAAAAGTAGCCAAGCATAGTGGTTCATGCTTGTAGTCCCAGGTACTCGGGAGGCTGAGGCAAAAGGATTGCTCAAGCCTAAAGTTTAAGGTTGCTGTGAGCTATGAGGATGCAATGGCATTCTACCTGGGGTGACAGAGTGAGACTCAAAAAAAAGAAAAGTCACTTGGAAAAGGATATGATTATAGCAGTGTAAGGACGGCTGTGTTTATAGTGAAATAATAGATACAGTGTTAACTCACAGTTTTTCAGTAAGACTAAAATCCCTTTCTGCCTGCTTTCTTTCTCTTGTTAGCAGCCCTTCTTCTGTGGATTTTTGTTTTGTTTTGTTTGAGACAGAGTCTCACTATGTCACCCTCAGTAGAGTGTGGTGGCATCACAGTTCACAGCAACCTCGAACTCCTGGGCTTAAGTGATTCTCTTGCCTCAGCCTCCCAAGTAGCTAGGACGACAGGTGCCCACCACGCCTGGCTATTTTTTTTTTTTTTGTGGTAGTTGTCATTGTTGTTTGGCAGGCCAGGGCTGAGTTCAAACCCGACAGCCTCAGTGCATGTGGCTGGCGCCCCAACCACTGTGCTACAGGTGCCAAGGCTGGATTTCTGTTTTCATAAATCTTTGAGGAGCCCGGCAGTCCAAAAGGAAACAATTTCTTCTCTTTACATTCATCAGGTCCTTTGATTTTTAGAATTTGTTCTTTTAAGCTGAAGTAGTTCCCAAGTGTCCACCTTGCTGGAAGAAAAGTGGATGGACAATTCTCTTAACATCTTGTGATTTGACTACGATTACTTTTTTGTGCCCCTAAAATTCAACTACCCACTGGACCTCAATGTGGGAATTGTTCCTTTCTTTGGGATGCCAGCTGCCATTTTCTGATTTTCTCTCTCCTTTTCTCTCTTTCTTCCCTACCCCTCATCTTCCCTTCTCTCTCTCCCTCTCTTGCCTTCTAAAATACAAAATAAACTTGTACCTTTATATCCTAATGTTGACCTAGAGAAATTCTTTTCTCATGTGTGCAGCACTTACTGAGCTTTCCACACCTTTCGGTCAGTATTTTTTAAGAACGAGTGATATCAGATATTACAAATGCAACATTTTAAAGGACTAATCAATGGACACAGAAAATGCAAAAATAGTCTCATTGATATAAAAGAATTGTAAAGTGTTTTAAAAACTATTTTCATCTTTTTTTTTACTTTGTCACCCTTGGTAGACTGTTGTGGCATCATAGCTCACAGCAACCTCAAACTCTTGGGCTTAAGCGATTCTCTTGCCTCTGTCTCCCAAGCAGCTGGGAGTACAGGCACCCTCCACAAAGTCCGGTTCTCTTTAGAGATGAGGTCTCACTCTGGCTCAGGCTGGTCTCAAACCTGTGAGCTCAGGCAATCCACCTGCCTTGGCCTCCCAAGTGCTGGGATTAACAAGTGGAGAGCCACTTTGCCCAGCTATTTTCACCTATTTTTAAATATTCTAAATTTTGTAATGTATACATTTGTGCAAATATGTATTTTTTGAATTAACAACTTCACACCTGCCACCCAACCAGTGCCCTCACCTGCCTACGGACCTGGCCCTGCCTTCATGGACCCTTCTTCCCTGCCATTTCAGAGGAAAGTGGGTCTGACAGAAGCAGGTGGAAAGGAGAACAAGCTCATGGATTGATGATATATTTGACAAGAAATCCAGGAAGCCTCCAGAATGGAACAAGTTAGATAGCCAACTGGAGGCTATCTGTAGACTGCTTCTGTGATGGAGAACAGAGATATGCTGCCGCATGGGTGGGAACAAGGAGCTGTAAATCTGTGTAGATGCTGCTGAAGTTTTGACAGTGAGGAACAGCTCTGAACTTGAGAGGAACATTTTAACCATGTTGTGCATTGCTTGATTGTCTCTCTAGCGCATTCTTTTGGTTTAAAGATGGTTTTCAACCATTTCACTATTACATTGGAAATAATGGGTGGGCATGTGATAAGGTAAAGTGTGTTTGGGTGTTCATTTGTGGCGAATTCAAGGCTCCCCTGCATCCTGGCCACAGGGCCACATAGTGGAGAAGGCGTTCCTGCAGGCACATTTATTAGAAGGGCATCCTCCTGTGAGCAGAACTATGAGTAAGTGTCCATACTTCTTTAGTATCGATTATACAGTATATTAGACTTGAGGACCCTTGAATGACCTTTCTTGCACTAAAAAGGAACGCTAACCTATTTAAACAGCAGTTCTCAACCTGTGGGTTGTGGCCCCTTTTTAATAATGAAAATACATTGAGGCATTAGGAAGGTTGAGAATCACTGTATTAAAAGAATTTCTGGACCAAAATATAAATAACCCTTAAAAAAAAGTTTCCTAGATGTTGTTAGGAGTGGTCAGTCACTTAGATTAAGAAAATCAAGGCTTTATTTCATTTCAGCTGTGCAGGGCTATTAGGAAAAGCTTATTCTTTGCTGGAAAGCTCTGGGATGTTGGGCTGGAGGTCCGGGCCCTGCAGCCTGGCCTTGACCTAAGCAGTGGGAAGAGGCAAGGGTTTCACTAAACACGCAAGTCCCTGATGCTCAGTAGCAACTTGTTCATGATTAATCTCAAGACAGTTTCCACACAGGATCTTAAAACCCATGTACTCAATGGGTGATAAATCACACCTTTCAGCATTTTTGTTTTAATAACACTTCCAAGTTTTGTTCTTTTGTTTTGTTTGTTATAATTAGGTTTGGTATAGCCTGGAAGGGGAAATTCTCACAGTTACATTGGTCATTTGCATTTTTTTCTTCCTTTTGTGATTATCTGTAAGTATGTTTTTTAAAATAATCACACTTTTTGTTTGGTCATGATAGATATGACAAATAATTTTTAAAAATCATCTGAATGTAGTCAAACAGTAACAAGTATCATGAGGTAAAGACTTTAAACCAATTCGTGCAACTTCGCCAACCTGTGTTTGAGTTGTTGCTTGGTATTTTACCAAGTGAAAGTTTCATAGAGCCTGGGGAGGTACAAGAAACTAAGTCAGGGCAGGATCTTAAAACATAGTTTGGAAAGTTGGGCATAATGAGAGGTGATTAGGCCATGAAGGTTCTACCTTCATCAGTGAATTAATGCCATTATTGTGGGAGAAGGTTTGTTATAAAAGGGTGAGTTCATCCCTCTCCTTCCCTCTCCCCCAGACCCCCAGCACTTGTTGGTGTGTTCTCTTCTCTCTCACCCTTTCTCTTCTCTCCTCTCTTTGCCCTTTTGCCAAGAGACCATGCAACAAGAAGTTCTTTCACAGACACCAGCCACTTGATCTTAGACTTCCCAGCCTCCAGAACCATGAGCCAATCAATACATTTGCTCATTATAAAGTACCCAGACTATGATATTCTGTTATAGCAGCATAAAATGAACTAAAACAAACTGATATAGAACTTTTTTGCTTCTAATTCTGCCCAATAAAAGTGCCTGGAACTGGCCGGGTGCAGTGGCTCATGCCTATAATCCCAGCACTCTGGGAGGCCAAGAGGGGGTGGATTGCCTGAGCTCACAGGTTCAAGACCAGCCTGAGCTAGAGCGAGATACTGTCACCCTAGGTAGAGTACCATGGCATCACAACTCACAGCAACCTCCAACTCCTGGGCTCAAGCGATCCTCCTGCCTCTGCCTCCCAAGTAGCAGGGACAACAGGCGTCCACCACAATGCCTGGCTATTTTTTGGTTGCAGCCATCATTGTTGTTTGGCAGGCCTCAGGTGGATTTGAACCCGCCAGCTCAGGTGTATGTGGCTGGCTCCTTTGCCGCTTGAGCCACAGGCGCTGAGCCCATATTAAACTTTTAATATGTTTATTGGCTATTTGGATTTCTGCTTTTATTAATTGTCTGTTAAGCTTCTTGCCACTTTCCTATTAGGTTTATTCTTTTTTTCTTATTGGCTCACATAGGGTTCATTGTATATTCTGGATAGGAGCCCTTTGTTTGTTGTATGTGGTGCAAATATTCTTCTCCACTCTGAGGCTTGCATTTTTACTCCTCTACTAGTATTTTTCCGCTGCTCTGCCCCACTAACTTTGTGATAAACCAAATATTCATAAACAGTTTTTTTCTGGAGACTTTTATACCATTGGTCTATGGTGTATGCCATTGCCAACACCGTGTTCTTTTAATTACCATAGTTTTATAATAGGTCTTTACATTTTGTAGCATGAGCTCAGCCAATTTTTCCGCCAAAAGTAATTTTATATTTTTGAAATTTTGTATTTCCATATAATTATTTTTTCGAGACAGAGTCTCACTTAGTTGCCTTGAGTAGAGTACTATGAAGTCATAGCTCACAAGCAACCTCAAACTCCTGGGCTCAACGGATCCTCTTGCTCAGCCTCCCACTCTGCACCCAGCTGTTTTTTCTATTTTTAGTAGAGGCACAGTCTTGCTCTTGGTCAGGCTGGTTTCAAACTCTTGAGCTCAAGCAATTCACCTACTTTGGCTTACCAAAGTGCTAGGATTATAGGCGTGAGCTACCACTAAACCTGACTATATAAGTTTTATATCCCATGAAATAAAGATTTCTGTCAGGATTATGTTGAATCTTTACATAGTATATTAACTCTTCAATCATAATTAAATCTTGGTGGAATTCTTATATAGAATAGGTAGTTAACATATTTCAACATAGGAATATGGTGTTACTTTTGATTTAATTTACAACTTTATAATGCTCTAAAATGTTTAAAATTTTATTACCTTTTCCACTAAATGCGTTCCAGCTATTAATTTATTTCTAAATGTTTGACCTTAGTGTTATTTCACCCTTTTAGTTTTATTTATTTTTGAGATAGAGTCTCACTCTGTTGCCCAGGCTAGAGTGCCATGGTGTCAGCCTAGCTCACAGGACCCTAGACTCCTGGGTCAAGTCATTCTCCTGCTTCAGCCTTCTGAGTAACTGGGATTACAGGTGCCCATTACCATGCCCAGCTGATTTTTCTATTTTTAGTAGAGATGGGATCTCACATTCAGGCTGGTCTTAAACTCCTGAGTTCAAGGGATTCTCTTGTCTTAGGCTCCCTGAATACTGGGATTACAGGCATAAGCCACCATAGTGCACGAGGGTCCCCATTGCTACACATTGTCAGTGATGCTTGCTTTTGCAGTCTTTTCATTTTAGCCATGTTAGTAACTGTATAGTTAGGGCATATTAAGCTTTTAATATGTTTATTGGCTATTTGGATTTCTGCTTTTATTATCTGTTAAGCTTCTTGCCACTTTCCTACTAAGTTTATTCTTTTTTTCTTATTGGCTTACTCAGGGCTCTTTGTATATTCTGGATAGGAGCCCTTTGTTGTATGTGGTGTATAACCACGTACAGCCCTTTTGTGTTATTTTAAACATCACCTTCTATAAAAGGTAATTATCTAATATTGTTATTGATATATTGAAATACATTTGATTTCTATACATTGACTCAGTAGTCAACCACTTGGTAAACTCTCTTAATTCTAATAATTTATTGAAAAAGGCCCTTTGGCCAGGTGTGGTGGCTCATGCCTGTAATCCTAGCACTCTGGGAGGCTGAGACACGTAAACTGCCTGAGCTCAGGGCCTGAGCAAGAGCAAGACCCCATCTTTAAAAAAATAGCCGGGTGTGTGGCAGGCACCTGTAGTATCAGCTACTTGGGAGGCTGAGGCAAGAGGATCATTTGAACTGAAGAGTTTGAGGTTGCTATGAGCTATGATGCCATGGCACTCTACTGAGAGTGGCAAAGTGAACTCTGTCTCAATAGAAAAATAATAATTCCAGCTTCAAGTCTGAAGTCTAAACTCCAAAGTCAGATCTAAATATCTCTAAATCAGGCATGGCTGAGACTGGAAGTATAACTGACTCATTCTGAGGCAAAATTCCTCTCCAGCTGTGAATCTGTGAAACTTAGTAAGTTACAGGCTCTCAAAATACAGTGGTGGTACAGACATGGGATAGATATTCCTACTCTAAAAGAGAAAAATAAGAAAGAAGAAAGGGGTGACAGGTCCCAAGCAAGCCTAATATCTGGCAAGGTATCAAGGGGTCCTCAAATTACGGCCCACAGGCCACATGCAGCACGCCGAGGACATTTATCCAGCCCGCCAGGTGTTTTTGCCGCCGCTGCCTGTCCTGCTTAGCAGCCAACTCGTCCCAAGGCCCGCAATCCGGCCCTCCAATGGTCTGAGGGACAGTGAACTGGCCCCCTGTTTAAAAAGTTTGAGGACCCTCGCAGAGTAATCCTCTTAGGCTCAGCGTCCAGCTTTTCAGGGCCACTAGGTGGCAGCATCGCTGACGCAGCTCTGCAGGGCATCGTCCTGCATGACTCTTTAAGAAGGTCCCCCGCTGTGGCTCTCTGGAGGGGGTCCAACCTCTGAAATCAAGGGGAGCACAGCCTTACCCGCTATGCCAGCGGTGGGAGTAGCAGCTCCCTCTGAACCATCTCTGAATCACCTTCTGGGTCATTCTTCCCTTTCCTTGAAGAATAATGCATGCTAAGGTCTTGTCCTGCAGAGCCCAAGAGACACAATAGCTTTGCTTTATTCCATCTCACTTTCTCTGTCCCCTTTAGATCAAATGGTCGATAACTGTGCTAGGATAATTTCATGTTTATCCCTAGCTTCTGCTGAGATGGGTAATAAAGCCCATAGGTCTCATCCATATTCTCTTCATCAAATGGCTGTTCAATGACAGCCCTAGTGGCTCTTCAGAACAAGCTTTCTCATTTTTTTGCAATATGAGAGATTATTTTTGCTAAGAATTTTCAAAATCTCTAATTTATCATTCCTTTTTTGCTTCACAATTAATTTTTCAATTTATCTCTATCTCTTCTTGCTTTTTCAGTATAGGGAGGAAGAAGGATCCAAGATGCATCTCCAATATTTGCTCAAAAATCTCCTCTGCTTAATATCTAATCCCACTGCTTGCAAGGTCTACCTCCTACGCAATACTAAAGTATAATCTGCCAAATTCTTTGCCCCTTTATACCAAGAATTGCCTTCCCCTAGTCCTCAGTAACCTGCTTCTCATTTTCATTAACAGAATCGCCGTCAATGCCCATATTTCTACCAATAGTCCAAATAGTAATGAGGGCTTTTTCTAGCATGCCCCTTAAAACTCTTCCAAAGCCAGCTACACATTTTGTTATTTTTAACAGCAGCATCCCACTTCTCACTGCCAAAGTCTAACTCTGCCAAGAAAGAGAATCAACAGGACGTGTGTGTGCAAGTGTGGGGGTGGGGGTGGGGGAGAGAAGAGATTTATTGACAGAGAGAGAGAGAGGAGATTGATTACAAGGAATTGGCTTGTACAATTATGGAAACTGAGAAGTTCCAAGATCTGCAGTCAGCAAGCTGGAGACCCAGGACAGCTGATGGAGTAGTTCCAGCCTGAAAGAGTGAAGGCTCAAGATCAAGAAGAGCCTACTCTGGTTTGAGTCCAAAGGCAGGAATAAATCAGTGTCCTAGCTCACATGATCAGGCAGTGGGTTTCCCACTTCTTTGCAGGAAAGCCTTTGGTTTTATTCAAAACTTCAACTGAGAGATTGAGTGAGGGCCACTCATGTTGGGGAGGACAATCTTCTTTACTCAATCTAACAAGTCAAAAGTTAATCTCATCCATTAACGCCCACAGACACACCCACAATAGTGTTTGACTCGGGGTCCAGTCAATGTGGCACATGAAATTAACCATAATATGGAGTGTTTCCTCTTTTCTTACTTTCTGGAACACTTTATATAAGATTAGAATTATTTCTTCTTGAATGTTTGATAGAAATGATCTGGACCTGGAGGTATTTGTGGGAAGATATTTAACAATAGATTCTTCAATTTCTTTAATGATTATAAGAATATTCACATTTTCTATACTTTTCATTTGAGTTGGTTTTAATAAGTGATTTTTCTAATAATTTATCCAAATTTTTGTGTCTTGATATATTTTACATTTTAAAGTATCCTAAAGTCATTACATACTTTTTTTATCCTTAGCTTTCTCCCTCACCTATGATGACCACTTCTATTATTATTGATATTGGTCTCATGTACCCTTCCTTCCTTTCTTTCTCTGTTTTCCTAATCAACTTTTTTTTTGATTTTTTAAATTTCTTATAGCATAACTATGTACATTAATGCAATCATGGGGTACAGTGTGCTGTTTTCATATACATTTTGAAATACTCTTATCAAACTGGTTAACATAACCTTCATGTCATTCTCTTAGTTATTGAGTTAAGACACTCATACTCTGCTTGTAGAAAGATTCACTTGTACCCTTGTAAGGTAAACCCTAGAGGTGATCCCACCAATTACCCTCCCTCCCCCATCCCCCCCCCTCTCCTACCCCCTTCCCATATTCTAAGGCTATAATTAGGTTATGACATTCCTATAAAAGCTATGAATTAGTTTCAAAATAGGACTGTGTACATTGGATACTTTTTCTTCCATTCTTGAGATACTTTACTGAGAAGAACATTTTCTAATTCCATCCATATAAACATGAAGGAGTTAAAGTCTCCATCTTTCTTTAGGGCTGCATAGTATTCCATGGTGTACATGCACCACAATGTATTGATCCATTTGTGGGTCAATGGGCATTTAGGCTGCTTCCATGACCTAGCAATTATGAATTGGGCTGCAATAAACATTCTGACACAAATATCTTTGTTGTAATTCGATTTTAGGTCTTCTGGATATATACCTAATAAAGGAATTGCAGGATCAAATGGCAGGTCTATTTTTAGTTCTCTCAGTGTTCTCCAGATGTCTATCCAAAAGGAATGAATTAATTTGCATTCCCACTAGCAGTGTAGAAGTGTTCCCTTTTCTCCATATCCACACCAACATCTCTGGTTTTGGGATTTTGTGATATGGGCTAATCTTACTGGGGTCAGGTGGTACCTTAAAGTAGTTTTGATTTGCATTTCTCTGACGATTAAGGATGGAGAGCACTTTTTCATATATCTGTAGGCCATGCGCCTCTCTTCTTTAGAGAAATTTCTATTTAAGTCCCTTGCCCACCCTGAGATGGGATCACTTGTTTTTTTCTTGCTAACACGTTTGAGTTCTCTGTGGATTCTGGTTATTAAACCTTTGTCAGAGACATAACTAACAAATATCTTCTCCCATTCTGAGGGCTGTCTACCCACAGTATTTGCTGTGTTCTTGGCTGTGCAGAAACTTTTTAGTTTGATCAGGTCCAAAAGTGTATTTTTGACATTGCTTCAATTGCCTGAGTGGTCTTCCTCATAAAATTTTTGCCCAAGCCAATTTCTTCAAGTGTTTTCCCTACACTTTCTTCTAGTATTTTCATAGTTTCGTGTATTAAGTTTATATTTTTAATCCAGTGAGAGTCTATCTTAGTTAATGGTGAAAGTTGTGGGTCTAGTTTCAGTATTCAACAGGTCACCATCCAGTTAGCCCAGCACTATTTGTTAAATAGGGAATCTTTTCCCCACTTAATATTTTTAATTGGCTTGTCAAAGATCAGATAATGGTAGGTAGCTGGATTCATCTCTTGGCTCTCTATTCTGTTCCATACATCGACCTCTCTGTTTTTGGGCCAGTACCATGCTGTTTTGATCACTATCGATTTATAGTGTGAGTCTGGTAAGTAATTCCTTCTGCTTTGTT
>NW_003852483.1:401511-412336 GCF_000181295.1 Otolemur garnettii
ACCATTTCTGATTGATGAGATTAGAGATTTTATTCTTTTTTTCTTGGTTAGGTTGGCCAAAGGTTTATTGATTTTTTTTGACTTTTTAAAAAAACCAACTTTTTGATGTTGATCTGTTCTATAATCCTTTTGTTTTCAATCTCATTTAATTCTGCTCTAATTTTGGTTATTTCTTTTCTTCTGCTGGATTTGGGATCGGAATGTTCATCCTTTTCCAGCTGCTTGAGATGTCCCATTAAGTTGTTAACTTCCTCTCTTTCTGTTTTCTTGAAGAAGGCTTGCGATGCTATCAATTTCCCTCTTAGGACTGCCATTGCAGTATCCCAGAGGTTCTGATAACTCGTATCTTCATTATAATTTTGTTCTAAAAATTTGGTAATTTCCTTCTTGATCGCCTCTCTGACCCCTCTATCATTCAGCATAAGGTTATTTAGCTTATGCTAAATAAGACTGCAAATTCCTGTTGTTACTGAATTCAACTTTTATTCCATGATGGTCCGAGAAGATGCATGGAATAATTTCTATTCCTTTAAAGTTGCTGAGGTTAGATTTGTGACCTAAGATGTGATTGATTTTGGAGTATGCTCCATGGACGGATGAGAAGAATGTGTATTCAGTTTTGTTAGGATGAAATATTCTGTAGATGTCTGCTAAATCCAGAAGTTGAATAGTTAAATTTAAATCTAAGATTTCTTTGCTCAACTTCTTTTTGGAGGATCTGTCCAACACTGCCAAAGGAGTGTTAAAATTTCCGACTATGATGGAGCTGGGGGAAATCAAGTTGCTTATGCCAGTTAGAGTCTCTTATATATTGAGGTGCATTCTGGTTGGATGCATAGATGTTGATAATTGAGATCTCATTGTATTGAGTATTGCCCTTGACAAATATAAAGGGGCCATCTTTATCTTTGCTTACTTTTGTTGGTTTAAAACCTATTGTATCTGCAAATAAAATGGAGACCCCTGCTTTTTTCTACTTTTCATTAGCCTGGAATATAGATGACCATCCCTTCACCCTGAGTCTATATTTGTCTTTTAAGGTAAGATGAGATTCTTGTATACAACAAATGTCTGGTCTGAGTTTCTGTATCCAATCAGTCAATCCAATCAGTGCCTCTTTAGAGGACAATTTAAGCCATTCACATTAATTGAAATTATTGATAAGCCTGATAAAATTTCAGGTATCGAGTTGTTCAAAAGTCCAGTGGACGTTTTTAATCCTTTTGCCACTGTGGAAGTTGGAGTTTGATCAATAGTTTCTGAGTTAGTTTTCTTTTGTGGTGGAAGATTGCACTGGTCATTATGGAGAATAGGTCTGAGAATTTCCTGGAGAGCTGGTTTTGTTATGGCAAATTTCTTCAACATATGAATATCATTAAAGTATTTAATTTCTCCATCATAAATGAAACTCAGTTTAGCTGGATATAGGGTCCTGGGTTGAAAGTTATTTTGTTTTAAGAGATTAAATGCCGATGACCACTCTCTTCTGGCCTGAAAGGTTTTAGCAGAGAGATCTGCAGTTATTCTAATATTCTTCCCCTGTAGGTTATGGTTTTCTTACATCTCACTGCTTTCAAGATTTTATCTTTCATATTAACTTTAGTGAAGTTAATTATGATGTGTCTGGGGGATGTCTTATTCAGGTTGAGTCATGCTGGGGTTCTGAATCTATGTGCAATCTGAATTTCAGGTTCTCTTGACATATCTGGAAAGTTCTTTTTCATAATTTCATTGAGAAGAGCCTCTGTGTTTGGTGAAGGAACTTCGTCACCTTCAGGGATTCCTATAAGGTGAATATTAGTTTTCTTCGAAGTATTCCACAGCTCTCTTAGAGAATAATCCATTTTTGCTTTCCATTTCTGATCTTCTTTTGATGCTTGGACATATTCAGAAGCTTTGTCTTCTACATCTGAGATTCTTTCCTTTGCCTCCTGCACGCTGTTATCAAGAGATTCTACCATATTTTTCAGATCTTTGAGGGTACAATCTCTTGACTTAGTTTTTCAAAATCTTTGGTGGTTTTGTCTTTGAATTAGTTGAATTCTTGAGTGAACTTTTGGAATGCTCCTTGAATTTCTAGATCTATCTTTGCCTCTATTCTACTAATCTTATTTGCAATCCAAATCTGAATTTGATTCCTGACATCTCAGCCATCTGTTTATAAAGGGGATCTTCAGTTTTATCTGCCATATCCTTTCTTGGGAGGGGGGTTGACCTACTCTGGTTATTCATATTACCAGCCACATCCTTTCTTGGGGGGGGGTGTTGATCTACTCTGGTTATTCATATTACCAGAGCTTTTCTGCTGATTCTGTCCCATGATTATTTTACCATGTTTGGCTTTTCCCCTTGAGATTTGTCAAAGATCTATACGGTGTTATGGCCTGAGAGACTGGGGACCTGCTTCGTGTGGTGGGGTTAAATGGCTCTGTCTTATTTTCAGCTGGTCTCTGTCCTACCATAGTGAATCAGTTACTCTTGGTTGAAGTCTCTGCTGTGGAGAAATACCAGCAATTAAGTTTCCCTGTCCCCCACAAACAACAATTGGGCAAGGAAAATCAAACCTTCCCTCCACCATACACCCAGGGTGCCCCTTTGAATAGTCCCTGGGTGGTCTGCCTGGTTTAAGGGGTCTAAATTGGTTGTTCCAGTCAGCACCAGTTTCAGGTGGAAGAGTTCAAAGGTCTCCAGCAGCTAGATAACAGGAGTTTGCTTGCAGCTCAGATATAACTTGCTCCAGTGCTCTGTGAGGGCAAAGGGACCCACCCAACAAATGAATTAGTCTTGGAAGGTTAATACCTCCTTCCCCACCTTGCATCCAGTCACTCGTAATTCCCCAGGGCTGTGACACTATTCACTCCAGTAGGCAACTGCTCCTGGGGTTTACAACTGCCAGAGTCACCCGGAAATCTGAGCCCAGCAGGGGGGCCTTGCATGTTTAAATTAGGCTAGGGAAGTTCACTCAGTTCCAGCCCCATGCCTTCTGTCCTGGCTAAAGTCAGAGGCTGTTAGAGTCACTGGGAAATCTGAGTCTGGCAGGGGAAGAATTTAGGCTGTGGAAGTTCTCTCAGTTCCAGCCCCACCCCATGCCTTCTATCCTGGCTAAATTCCTCTGCAAGTCAGAGGCTCTAGAGCTGATAAGAAACTCAACCATGGGCAGCAAGCAATTCAAGTTCACACTCAGATGTCAATCCCAGCCTCTGCCCACCCATTGCCTTTGTCTCAACTATATTCCCCTGAGGGCTGGTGCTAATGGTCTCTTTACTTACGAAAGTTACCAAGTCTGTTCTGCCAGTGGCTGCTGTCCAGAACCTCTGGTTGCCCAGAGAGTTGGGGCTTGCCTATCTGGAATGGTGTCGGTTCACAGCTCAGGATGCCACTGTTGCTGTATCGCTTCCTCCAAGCCAACCCTCTTCTCCCCCCTCCTGTGCCACAGTCAGCACAGAACAGCACCAGCCCTTTCCCCTTCCACTTCTTTCAAGGAGATGCCCAAGAATCTGGACTCTATAGGTAACAAACCTCCAGACCTTGGGGTGGGGTGGGGGGAATCATTGGAGTTCAAAGTTGCAAGTGGGGAATATATACAGTTTTATACAGTTTTACAGTTTTATGCCTGGATGGAGGGTGCTGTGGCACACCAGCACGGGTAGGAGGTCCAGTTTTTAGGGGGTCTCTCCTGTGGGATAGAATGGAAGGATGTTCTAACTGTGCTTGCTTGTTTGTATGGAGTAAACTGCGATCCCTTCTTGTGGGGGAGGGGACTCCTGTCCACTTGGTGGTGGATTTTGTACCTTTTGATTGTATTTTTGGGGTCACAGCTTGCCTCAGGAAGGTTGAAGTGCACTCTTCAATCTTCTCTCTTGGCTCTGCTCCAAACCGTCAGCTCCCTTTGTAAATTTCTGTCCTTTTTCAGCACCATGCTATTTTGATCGCTGCAGATGTGAAGTCTGGTAATGTGATGCCTCCAGATTTGTTTTTATTTCTAAGAATTCTATTGGCTATTCAGGTTTCTTCTGATTCCATATAAAACAACATACTATTTTGTCAAGTTCATTAAAGTATAACATTGGTACTTTGATGGGGATTGCACTAAATCTGTAGATGCCTTTGGGAAGTATGGACATTTTAACAATGTTGACTCTTCCCAAATACGAGCTTGGTATGTTCTTTTGTTTGATAACATCTTCTGCTATTTCTTTTCTCAGGGTTTCATAGTTCTCTTTATAGAAGTCTGTCAAGTTCTTTGTTAGATAAAATCCCAGGTATTTCATTTTCTTTGGCACTACTATAAAAAGAATAGAGTCTTTGATTGTATTCTCAGCTTGACTATTGTTAGTATGTATAAAGCCTACTGATTTGTAGATATTAATTTTGTACTCAGAGACACTTCTCTATTCCTTGACCACTTCTAAAAGCTTTGTAGTTGAGTCCCTGGGGTTTTCCAGGTATAAGATCAAGTCATCTACAAAGAGCGAGAATTTGACTTCCTCTGTCCTTGTTTGATTACCCTTGATCTCCTTCTCTTGCCTGATAGTGATGGCTAGGACTTCCAGTACTATGTTGAATAGTGGTGGTGACAACATGCATCCTTGTCAAAATTTTATTGCATTCAATATGATATTGGCTACAGGTTTGCTGTAAATGGTCTCTATCAGTTTAAGAAATGTCCCATCTAAGCCTATTTTCTTAAGTGTTTTAATCATGAAAGGATGCTGCATATTATTTTATTTTATTTATTTATTTATTTATTTATTTTTGCAGTTTTTGGCTGGGGCTGGGTTTGAATCCACCACCTCTGGAATATGGGGCTGGGCACCTACTCCTTTGAGTCTCAGGCACTGCCTGATGCTGCATATTATTAAAAGTCTTTTCTCCATCATTGAGAAAATAATATGGTCTTTGTTTTTTATTTTATTTATGTGGTGTATTATATTTATCAATCTATGTATGGTGAACCAAACTTGTAACACTGGGATAAAACCAACTTGATCATGGTATTTAACTTTTTTAATGTGTCGTTGAATTGTTTGCTAGGATCTTATCGCATATTTTGCACCTGTATTCATTAATGACATTGGTCTATAATTTTTGTTCTTTAATAGATCCTTTCCTGTTTGGGGGATTAAGGTGATATTTGCTTCATAGAATGAGTTTGGGAAAATTCTTTTCTTGTCTATGTTTAGTATTGATTGTGTAATATAGTTTTTAGTTCCTCCTTGAAGGTTTGGTAAAAACTTCTGATGTGAAATCATCTGGTTCCTTTCCCTCTTTGGCAGATTTTGTATACTTGGTGCTGTTTCAGTGCTTGATAGAGGTCTATTCAACATTTCTAACTCTTTCTGGTTGAGTTTAGGAAGGTGGTATGCTTTTAGGAATTGGTCTATTTCCTCCATATTTTCATATTTCTGAGAAAAGAATTTTTGGCAGTAATCATTAGGATTTTTTGTATTTCTGTGTCTTAAAGATTTGTTTCAATTTCATTTCATTCTTCTGTAATTTTTGTGATTTATTTCCTTCTTCTGGGTTTCGGTTGGAATGAGCTTCCTTTTCTGGTAGCTTAAGATGGCCCATTACGTTGCTGACTTGCTGTCTTTATATTGGCTTGATGAAGGCTTCTAATGCTGTAAATTTTCCTCTTATGACTGTCTTTACAGCATCCCACAGGTTTTGATTGTTTGTGTCTTCATTATCATTTTGTTCCAAAACTCTGATGATTTGCTTCTCAATGTCATCCTTGACCCAATATCATTCAGGTGAAGGTTATTTAGTTTCTGTGACTTTGAGTATGAGGATTTCTGTTGCTATTGAGTTCAACTTTTATTCTGTGATGTTCAGAGAAGATACACGGAATAACTTCTATTCTTTTGAGAAAAGATATAGCAGAACTTAAGGAAGTTGAGAAAGGCATTTGAGGAGCTTCAAAATACAGTTGAGACTCTCACCAATAGAGTTGATCAGGCAGAAGAAAGGATCTAAGAAATTGAACATAAGTCTTTTAAACTATCCCAAGCATTCAAAGAGGCAGAAAAAAAGAGTAAGAACAGAATATTCCCTGAGAGAGTTATGGGATCATTCTAAAAGATCAAACATGTGAATTATAGAGGTTTCTGAAGGAACCCCTATAATACCTAAGATATGATCAGTTTTGGAGGATGATCTGTGTGCTGATGAGAAGAATGTATGTATATTCAGTTTTATTAGGATATGTCTGTATATGTCTGTTAAGTCCATTTGTTCTAGGGTCAGGTTTAAGTCCGTGATTTCTTTCTTTAGTTTCTTCTTGGATGATCTATCCAGAACTTCCAAAGGGGTGTTAAAATTCCGGTCATTCCTATAGTACAGTAAAATATAATATTGTTCAGAGCCATTAGGGTTTGTTTTATAAATAAATTAAGAAACATTGAGGTAGGGAGGGTAAATGTTACTTATTGAAATCTCTTCTTGTTGAGTGTTTCTCTTGACAAATATGTAGTGTCCATCTCAGTCTTTCCTTATTTTTGTTAGTTTAAATCTAATTGTATCTGCAAGTAAGATTGCAACCCCCGCTTTCTCCTGATTTCCATTTGCCTGGATTACTGTTGCCCATCCCTTCACCCTGAGTCTTGTTTTATCCTTTCAGGTATGGTGTGCCTCTTGGAGGCAACAGATACTTGGCCTGAGTCTTTGCATCCAGTCATCCAACCTTTGCCTCTTTAGAGGAGAATTTAAGCCATTCACTTTAACTGGAAGAATTGATAGGTATGGTAGTGGTTAGGCCATCTTGTCTTTCAAAGGTCCACTGCATATTTTTAATCTTTTCACCATTGTGGAATTTAGGTGTCATTCTCTAAATTCTAGGTGAGTTTGCTTTGTTGGTAGGCCATCATGCTGGTCATTAAGCAAAATACATTTGAGTACTTCTTGCCAACCTGGTCTAGTTATGGCAAATTTCCTTAACATATGGATGTCAATAAAGTACATGATTTCTCCATCACAAATGAAACTCAGTTTATTTGCATACAGAATCCTGGGCTGAAAGTTGATTTGTTTTAGAATGTTGAGGATAAATGATCATCCTCTTCTGGGTTGAAAAGTTTTGGCTAAAAGGTCTGAAGTCATCCTGATATTTTTCTCTTGATAAGTAATAGTTTTTTAATGCCTGGCCACTTACAGGATTATTATCCTTCATATTAACTTTTGCCAATTTAATGAAAATGTGTCTAGGAAAGTCTTGATTTAGATTGAGTCATGCTGGTTTTCTGAAGCTATCTACTATCTGAATTTCCATTTCTCTTTCAATGCTTGAGAAATTCTCCACCATGATATCTTGGAGTAGAGCTTCTGTGCCTTTCGGACCATCCCCTTCTCCTTCAGGAACCCCTATAATTCACATGTTTGATCTTTGAGAATGATCCCATAACTCTCTCAGGGAATGTTCTTCTCTTGTTCTCCTTTCTTCTGCCTCTTTGAATGCTTGGGATAGTTTGAAAGACTTGTCTTCAATTTTTGAGATCCTTTCTTCTGCCTGATCAACTCTATTGGTGAGAGTCTCAACTGTATTTTGAAGCTCCTCAAATGCCTTTTTCAATTCCTTAAGTTCTGCTATGTCTTTTCTCATTATGTCCATTTCCTCAGTGACTTTGTCTTTGAATTCATGAAGTTCTTGGGACAAGTTAGGAACTACTTTCTGGATTTCTATTTCTATCTTTTTGTCCATTCTATTCATGTTATTTGCCATCCATATTCTGACTTCTATTTCTGACATTTAAGCAATTTCTCTATAGATGTTATTTTCTGCTGTATCTCCTTTGTCACCCATTGGGGATGTTAATCTCTTCTGAATTTACATGTTGCCAGAGTTCTTCTGCTATTTCCTCCTCATGCATATTTTCTGCTATTTGGCAATTAAACCTGGAGGGTGAGTCTTGATCTGGAGCTAACCCCCGTTCAGCAATGAATTGGGGCTTGTGCTTGTGACTTTTCCCCATACCCTTGCAGAGGTCTCCTTCAGAGATATAGCCAGAGACTCTGAGGGCCATTTTCGTGAGATAATATAAGTTGGCTCTGTCTTGATGTCAGCTCTTCTCTACCCAATCCTGATAAGTCACTGTATTAGGCTTTTCTCTCAGTTGGAGAAAGATACAAACATATCTGGTGCCCCTGCCCCCAAAGGGGACAGCTGAAGCAGAATCTGCTTCTCTCCTCTATAATATCACCATGACTAAAGTTCACGGAGTCTCTAGGGGGGCCTAGAGTTTGAAAGATCCAATCAAATTGTCCCACTCAGTGCAAACACTGCTCACCTGAAAGAATTCAAAGGGGCCAAGTGGCCAGAGTGCAGAAATCTGTAGGCAGATCCATCTGTGCAATCCCAAGGGGGCTGGAACAGGATCCCCTCTAGTGGGAATGGGTATCAGTAAAGACCTGACTGAGGCATCACTGTCTATGCTGGCTAATTCATCCCACACCACCGTCTCTGTACTTGTCCCTCTGTCTCTCTCTCTCACACCCCATGCTTCCACACACTCCATTGTTGGTGCTGTTTGACAGCCTGACCCACACAATGCCTGGGCTTCCCAACCAATTTGTCAGACCCTCTGGGCTCTGCATGGGGGCAGACTTTCAGGCAGCCAGGTTAGGGGAAAAGGGTGAACTGTGTGTTCTGAATAGAGGAGACAATGTTTGTTTAATTTTGTGTGAGAAGGAATGATGGCTACGCTCAGAGTTGGGACCTCCAGAGAGGGAGAGGAACAGGATTCAGCAGATCTCTACCCTGGGGTAATGGGAGAGGTCCTTTGCTCCCTGCTCACTTTTTGAGAGCCCTCCTTGGATCTCCCATCATCTTGGCAATGGGCTTAGTACCTGGTCTTTATTGTCTTTCTTTCTCTTTCTGGGACTTGCAGCTTGTCTCAACACAGATGATGTGCAACTCTCTATCATCTTTACCAGCTCAAAGCCCCACCTTTGGCTTCACTGAGTCCAACTATGTCTAATATTGTCCCTGTAGACAGGAGCCTCTGGTGAAAGCTGCTTGTAGTTGGCTATCTTGACTCCTCCCTTTATGGTGAACATTTTATCTGGTGTATAGAAACAAGTCCCTCTTATAAAGTGAATAAGTAATATATTACAATCTGAAGTTTCTTGCAAATAAATCCTGTATCAGTTTAGCAAGAGTCAAAATTGGGTTAGCATAGAACTCAGATAGGTCAGGTTCATAAAGCTGGCATCAGCCTGGGAATGTCCCAGGTATAATTGAGGGTTTGCCACATAGAATCAGCTGAGGGTACAGAAAGGTCAACATGAAGCAAGAGTGGAAACATGAATTTGGATGTATTAAACTAATCACTCTTGGGAGAGAACTTTGTTATAAAACCAGCATGTGTGCATGTGTCTTATTTATTCATTTATTCATTCATTCAATCATTTGTTCATGCCTCATCAAAGCAAAAGACATGTTTGGTCTTTTAAAATGATCCCATAACTCTCTCAGGGAGTAGGGACTACTGAACTTCAATAGATAAGGAGCTGGAAAACAAATTTGGAGAAATAGATACAGAGTTAAACTTCAAAAATAAACTCTCATCAACAGGGATTTGTAACAATTTTTATAACTTCCAATTTAATAGATTCAAGATTAATGTGTTTCTAGGTAACTTCTTCCTTTCTGTTGCCCACTTAACAACAAGATGAATTCAACCCAGACCTTTCCCCTTCCTCACCCCTACCAGTAACATCCCAACACAGAGCAAACTTCTCAGCCCCAAACTCGTTCTGAATTCTGACTCCCATCTAATTCAAGATTCTCTTTTATTTTCTTTTTTGTTTATTAAATCATATTTGTGCACATTAATTCTATCATGGGATACAGTGTGTTGTTTCCATATACAATTTGAAATACCTTCATCCAATTGGCCAACATAGCCATCATGTCATTCTCATAATTGTTGTGTTAAGACATTTATATTCAACATTTAGAAAGATTCACATGCGGGATTGCAAACTAATACATCCCTTTTGGAAAGTTATATGGAGAACACTTAGATAACTAAATATAGATCTGCCATTTGATCCTATAATTCCTCTGCTAGGTATATATTGAGAAGACCAAAAATCATGCTACAATACAGATATCTGTACCAGAATGTTCATTGCAGCCCAGTTCACAATTGTTAGGTCATGGAAAATTCCCTTTTATTTTCAAGTGTCACTGTCTGGTCTACTGAACTAGTCTACACCCTCAAGCCCTCTTTTTCTGTGATTTGTGCTCATAGTATGGTTCTTTTTGTTTTTTTTTTCTCAAGACTGAGGTCTCTGTAGGTTAGGTTGCCCAGCTTGGCCTCCCTAGGACCTGGGACTATAGGTTGTCACAACAATTGCTGGTTCTTAAAAAATGTTTTACCTTTTCTGATTTTCATTTTGTGGTTTTCTTCAAAACATAGGTGAGATTGCACTGTTCCTATTGCTCTGTGACTTGATTTTTCACTAGAACAATGTCTGTGAGACCTTTCTATGTCATATTAAACTTTATCTTGTCTTTTTTATTCATTGTATGATATAATATTGTGTAACATGTACTAATAGCATAATTTGTTTGTCCCAATTATTCCTGTATCATTACTCTATTTTCAGATATTTATACTTTCTAATACTTTAAACAATAATGCCATAAATATTCTTAATTATGTCATGTCACACACATGCAAAACTGTTGCTAGGTTGAAAAATTACTGTGTTGAGGCTCAGCGCCTGTAGCTCAAGTGGCTAAGGTGCCAGCCACATACACCTAAGGTGGCGGGTTCAAATCCCCAGCCTGGGCCCACCAAACAACAATGATGGCTGCAACCAA
>NW_003852483.1:412607-439918 GCF_000181295.1 Otolemur garnettii
CTGCAAAAAAAAAAAAAAAAAAAACAGAAAAAGAAAAATTACTGTGTTGAAAGTTATAGAAAAATTTATCTGCTAAATATAGCCAAATTGTTCTTCTGAAATGCTGTAACAATTTACATTCCTACCAAGACTATATAGAGATTATCTATACCTACATCTTCACTTTCACTTTAATACTGAACATTATAAATATGTTTTATTGTCAAACTGGCAATAAATTATTATTGGAGTTTGTTTTTTTGAATAGATTAAATTTGAACAGCTTTTATATTTTACTATTTATATTTTTATTGAGAAAATTTCTTGTTTATAGTCCTTGGTGCATTTTTCCATTGATTTTTTTCCTCCATGATTTATACAAGTATTTGTATGTCCTACAGATTTACTCATTGTCAATCCTATATGTTGTATTTTCTTTTGTTCTGTCACATCCTCTACAATGTTTATATTAACTTCTGTTTTCCAAATGTTACTATGTTTTATACTTAATCTTAGCCAAAATGCTGAGAAGTGATAGATGTCATTGTTCGTATATTTAAATCTATTAATAATTCTTTTATACCTTGTGAGTGTTTTGACTTGCTTATAGCTTTTCCAAACGCAAGATTATAAACACTTTTTTAATCTACTATCTATAGTTCAAGGTATTTGCCTATTAATTTATCTTAAAGTTGTTATTGTGGATATGACTTGAACTTCAACTCTACATTTTTTCATTTTTCCCCAAATGGATAGAAATGCTTGAAGGAACTGTTCTCCTTTTTCCTGGGTGTACAAACATTCACCTTTCTAAGCCTGTTCTGCAGTTGACTGTGACCAGGAAACTGAGCTCCAGTCAATGGAATGTGGGTAGAAAGTGGGAACTCCATTTAGGCCTGGTCCATAAAAGCCTCTTGCCACCATCCTCACTGATCTTTCCCCATGTGGCTGGTGCAGATGCTTATGCACCCTGGAAAGTCAGTTTTGAAGGTGGGGAATGCTATGATAGAAGAAACCAAGATCCCCAAACCACTGCCAATCAGGAACAAAATACCCATTTAGGGCTTTGAGAGAGAGCTTAAATGATCTCTTATGGTGTTAAACCACTGAGGTTATAGAAACCAAGGTACCTGAACTAATCTAAGATGCGATTTTTTCAACATAATTTACTGAAAGTTCATCCAATCACCAGTAATTTCAAATGCTTTATTTATTTATTCATTCATTCATTCATTCATTTATATATTTTAGACAGAGTGTCACTCTGTTTCCCAGGCTAGCGTGCCATGTTATCACCCTACCTCACAGCAATCTCAACCTCCTGGATTCAAGTGAACCTACTGCCTCAGCATTCAGAGTACCTATGAGTACCGGGGACTATGCCCTGATAATTATTCTATTCTTAGTAGAGACAGGGTCTTGTTCTTCCTCAGACTAGGCTTGAACTCTCTGTGCAAATATAAGTGTCAGCAACATCAATCAGGGGCAGGGCTGGAACTGAGTGAACAGCCCCAGCTTCCATTAGTCACCCGAGGTTGTCAGTCCTCAGCTTTCCCTGCCGGATGGTGACAGAGTGAGGAGACCTGGTCTCGGAGACATAAGATCTCTCTGTGACTCAGGTAGGCTCAAACCCCTGGAGCACCTCCTTATTGGAGGGAAATGGGTCATGGCACAGTGGGTCACCAGTGACTGGGTGTGACAGAGGTGCAAGGTGGGGAAGGAGGCATCAACCTTCCCAGATCAATCCATTTTCTGGAGGGAGCGGTGCTTCTGACTCCACGGAGCACCAGAACGAGTCATACTCGAGTTGCCAGCAGACCCCTGCTATCTAGTTGCTGGAGAATTTTTGAACTCCCTCACTTGAGACTGGGTGCTCACTGGGACAACTGATTTGGATCTCTCGGACTGGACCAATCACCTGAGGACTATCCAAAGTGGTACCCTGGGTGTGTGGTTGTGGGAAGGTTTGATTTTCCTCTTCTAGTTGTTGCCCAAGGGGCCGGGGTGACTTAATTGCTGGTATTTCTCCACAGCTGAGACTTCAACCCAGAGTAACCAATTCACTAGGGTAGGACAGAGACCAACTGAGAACAAGACAAAGCCACTCAGCCCCACCACACCAAGTAAGTCCCCAGTGTCTCAGGCTGTAGCACTGTATGGATTCTATGCAAAGCTCTAGGGGAAAAGGTACAAACACCAGTCCCAGCTCTTGGGTAAAAGGCTGGATAATCACTAGTACAAGAGCCTCCTAAATCAACTTCACCTTATCTGCTCATCTAGCCAAATGGTATAAAATAATCATGGGGCAAAATCAGTGGAAAAATTTCAGTAATACTCAATACGATGAGATTTCAATTATTAATATTTATGCACCCAACCAGAATATGCCTCAATTTATAAGAGAGACTCTAACAGACATGAGCAACTTGATTTGCTCCAGCACCATTATTGTTGGAAATTTTAACACTCCTTGGCATTGTTGGATACATCCTCTAATAAGAAGCTAAGCAAAGAAATTTGAGAATTATATTTAACCATTCAACATTTGGATTTAACAGACATCTACAGACCATATCGTCCTAACAAAACTGAATACATGGCTCGGCGCCTATAGCTCAACCGGCTAAGGCGCCAGCCACGTACACCTAAGGTGGCGGGTTCGAATCCCCAGCCCAGACCTGCCAAACAACAATGACGGCTGCAACCAAAAAATAGCCGGGTGTTGTGGTGGGCGCCTGTGGTCCCAGCTACTTAGGAGGTGGAGGCAGGAGACTCGCTTGAGCCCAGGAGTTGGAGGTTGCTGTGAGCTGTAATGCCACGGCACTCTACCCAGGGGGACAGCTTGAGGCTCTGTCTCAAAAAAAAAAAAAAACAAAACTGAATACATATTCTTCGCATCAGCTCACAGAACATACTCCAAAATTGATCATATCTTAAGTCACAAGTCTAACCTCAGCAAACTTAAAAGAATAGAAATTATTCCTTGCATCTTCTCAGACCCTCATGGAAAAAAAGTTGAACTCAGTAACAACAGGCATCTGCAAACTCATATAAAAACATGGAAGCTAAATAGGAAATTACCACATTTTTGGAACAAAACGATGATGAAGACATGAATTATTAGAACCTCCAGGATACTGCAAAGGCAGTCCTAACAGGGAAATCTATAGCACTGCAAGCCTTCCGCAAGAGAAAGGAAAGAGAGGAAGTTAACAACTTAATGAGACATCTCAAGCAACTGGAAAAGGAAGAACATTCCAATCCCAAACCCAGCAGAAGAAAAGAAAACAAAAATTAGAGCAGAATTAAATGAAATTGAAAACAAAAGAATTATAAAACAGATCAATAAATCAAAAAGTTGATTTTCTGAAAAGGTCAATAAAATAGATAAACCTTTGGCTAACCTAACCAGGAATGTCAGGGCCTGGGACTGGCCAGGTCTTGGGCCTGGCTTGGGTAGGTTCTGGATGCAGACCACCAAGCTACCTTGCTCAGGAACAGTTTCTTTTAGGTGCCTTAGTAGAACTTGGTAATCTTCAGCAGAGAGACATCGTGCTGGCATTCTGCAGGCAGGAGAGGAGAGAGTCAGAGTAAGCGAGTCCATGAGGGTCTGTGCACGCTTACCAACTGCCTTCTCATCCAGCCTAATATAAGGCTGATCTCATGCCTTTCAACACCACTGGTGTAGAGACTGTCAATTCACCAGTGCTCTCATGTCACAAGCTCTCATGCTTGTTAGCAGAGCTAAATCTCTCTCCATGCCCTTTCACCAAGGTGTTCCATTATTGAGCTATACAGTTATTTCTTATAACTCTCACTCCTCATAGCCATAAGCTATACAGGCTGCTACACAGGAAAAAAAGAGTAAAATCTCTAATTTCATCAATCAGAAATGGTAATGATGAAGTAACAACAGACTCCTCAGAAATTCAAAAAATCCTTAATGAATATTACAGGAAACTTTATTCTCAGAAATATGAAAATCTAAAGGAAATTGAGCAATACTTGGAAGCACACCAACTTCCAAGACTTAGCCAGGACAAAGTGGAAATGTTGAACAGGTCTGTATCAAGATCTGAAATAACATCAACTATACAAAATCTCCCTAAAAAGAAAAGCCAGGACCAGATGACTTCACATCAGAATTCTACCAAACCTTTAAAGAAGAACTAGCACGTATATTACTCAACCTTTTCCAAAATATAGAAGAAGAAGGAATACTACCCAACACAGTCTATGAAGCACAAACATCACCTTCATCCCCAAACCAGGAAAAGACCCAAGAAGAAAAGAAAACTATAGGCCAATATCACTAACAAATATTGATGCAAAAATATTCAACAAGATCCTAACAAACAGAATCCAGCAACACATCAAACAAATTATACACCATGACCAAGTGGGCTTCATCCCAGGGTATTGAGGCTGGTTCAATATATGTAAATCTAAAAATATAACACATCACATAAACAAATTAAAAAATAAAGACCATATGATTCTCTCAGTTGATGCAGAAAAAGCTTTTGATGATATCCAGCATCCATTCATGATCAGAAAATTTAAGAAAATTGGTATAGAAGGGACATTTCTTAAAGTGATAGAGGCCACCTACAGTAAACCCACAGCCAATATTGTATTGAATGGAGTTAAATTGAAATCATTTCCACTCAGATCAGGAACCAGACAAGGTTGGCCATTGTCTCTACTGCTTTTTAATATTGTAATGGAAGATTTAGCCATCACAATTACGCAAGAAAAGGTGATCAAGGGTATCCATATAGGGTCAGAAGAGATGAAACTTTCCCTCTTCCCAGATGATATGATTGTACATTGGGAAAACACCAGAGATTCTACTACAAAAGTCTTAAAAGTGATCAAGGAATACAGCAGCATCTCAGGTTATGAATTGAACACTCATAAATCAGTAGCCTTTATATGTACCAACAATAGTCAAGCTGAAAAAACAGTCAAGGACTCTATTCCATTCACAGTAGTGCCAAAGAAGATGAAGTATTGAGAGTTTAACTAACCAGGAACGTGAAAGATCTCTGTAAAGAGAACTATATAGAAAGATCTCTATAAAGAGAAAATAAATAACTGAAGATGTTAACAAATGGAAAAACATACCATGCTCATGGCTGAGAAGAATCAACATTGTTAAAATGTCCATATTACCCAAAACAATACACAATTTTAATGCAATCCCTATTAAGGTTCCACTGTCATACTTTAAAGATCTTGAAAAAATAATAGTGCGTTTTATATGGAATCATAAAACACCTCGAATGGCCAAGACATTACTCAGAAATAAAAACAAAGCAGTAGGAATCACACTACCAGACCTCAGACTATAGTATAAATGTATAGTGATCAAAACAGCATGGTACTGACACAAAAACAGAGAGGTAGATGTATGGAACAGAATAGAAAACCAAGAGAATGAACCCAGCTATGTACCATAATTTGAATTTTGACAATTCAATTAAAAACATTCAGTGGGGAAAAGATTCCCTATTTAACAAATGGTGCTGGGTGAACTGGCTGGCAACCTGTAGAAGACTGAAACTGCACCCACACCTCTCACCCTTATCTAAGATAGACTTTCACTAGATTAAACATTTAAACTTAAGACATGAAACTAGAAAAATACTAGAAGAAAGTGCAGGGAAAACTCTTGAAGAAACTGGCCTGGGAGAATATTTTATGAGGAGGATCCCCCGAGCAATTGAAGCAACTTCAAAAATACACTACTGGGACCTGATCAAACGAAAAAGCTTCTGCACAGCCAAGAACACAGTAAGTAAAGCAAGCAGACAGCCCTCAGAATGGGAGAAGATAGATGCAGGTTATGTCTCCGACAAAGGTTTCATAATCAGAATCCACAGAGAACCCAAACGTATTAGCAAGAAAAGAACAAGTGATCCCATCTCAGGGTGGACAAGGGACTTGAAGAGAAACTTCTCTGAAGAAGACAGACACATGAAAAATGCTCATCATCCTTAATCATCAGAGAAATGCAAATCAAAACCACTTTGAGATATCCTTTAACCCCAGTAAGATTAGCCCACATCACAAAATCCCCAAACTGGAGATGCTGGCATGGATGTGGAGAAAAGGGGACACTTATACATTGCTGGTGGGAATGCAAACTAATATGTTCCTTTTGGAAAGAGGCTTGGAGAACACTTGGAGATCTAAAAATAGACCTGCCATTCGATCCTACAATTCCTCTACTAGGTATATATATCCAGAAAACCAAAAATCACATTATAACAAAGGTATATGTACCAGAACGTTTATTGTAGCCCAATTCATAATTGCTAAGTTGTGGAAGAAGCCCAAGTGCCCATCAACCCATTAATGGATTAATAAATTGTGGTATATGTACACCAGGGACTATTATGCAGCCTTAAAGAAAGATGGAGACTTTACCTCATCCCCATTTACATGGATGGAGCTGGAACATGTTCTTAGCAAAGTATCTCAAGAATGGAAGAAAAAGTATCCAATGTACTTAGTCTTACTATGAAACCAATTTATAGCTTTCTTATGAAAGCTATAAGCCAATTATAGCCCAAGAAGAAGGGGAAAGGGGAGAGGGAGGGGAGGGGAGGTGGGAGAATGGGAGGATGGAGAGTAATTGGTGGGACCACACCTAGGGTGCATCTTACAAGGGGACGTGTGCAATTTACTAGTTGTAGACTATACATATTTTAACACAATAACTAAGAGAATGCTGTGAAGGCTATGTTGACCAGTTTGATGAAAGCATTTCAAATTGTATGTAAAACACATTGTACCCCATGGTTGCATTAGGGTACACAGCTATGACAGAAGAAGAAAGAAGAAAGAAGAAAAAAGAAAAAACATTCTCTAGGGCAACATTGCACATACACAGGCCTAGAGCGAGTGTCAGGGCCATCCTGGGTGGTTCTCCTCCACTTCTGCTCGACCTCCTGCTGTACCTGGTGCTGCCAGTAGGTGCTCAGGTCAGGCTGGTCATGGAGGCTCCCGACGCTGGAAGGTAGAACCTCACGCGCACTGAGCACTAGCGCGGTGACTTATTCTCCCTGCTCAGAACATAGAACGTAGGTCAACACTGATCCCTTGGCCTCCGGCAAAGTCTGTAGTCAAGGCAAACCTTCTAGAGTCGCGGACCCTATTGGAAGGACCTGACCCTGCTGAACTGCCCTCATGGGCAGCTACCTGGACAAACTTGGCCCGCAGCGGCATACACCCGCTCAGGAGGGCAGGGACCCACAGGAGAGGCCGGATCGCCGTCCACCCGTCCGGACACCACCTCCAGCCCTGCGGCCCCACCCTGTTCGCCATGTTTACCCCTCGCTCCCCACTCCTCTGCTCCGGGCCTCCACGAGGCCTTGCCACAGGGACTGTGGGACTTCATCCAGACGCTTCGTAATGACACCTCGAAGATGGCATCCGCTCTGACAGGCCGGCTATTCCCTTCCGGGGGTACTTCCCACGGTGTGCTGGGATGGCTGTCCTAGCAAGAAGATCCTGCTCTCTGGTCGTCATTTCAAGAGGGTGGGCAGCCCAGTGCCTGTGAGGATCCCCCCTCTTGACAGAAAATGGACTCGTTCTGCAGGACCAGAGCAAGTGATCAGCTCAGCACTGTCCTCACCACCACTTGATGCCCCAAACCCAAGTGCAAAGCATACTGTCCAGAGTGCACTCCAAGGCAGGACCAAAACGACAGTGTGGGGAGAAGACCAAATATTTGTGGATGGCCAGGAAAGTCAAAGAAGGTGCCACGACCGCAGTGGGACTGCACATTCAGCCCTTGAGCCCCTGGTGGCCAAAGGAGTCCCGGCTTCTTTGGTGCCTGAGCCTGAGTCTCTGAAGAGAGGTCGCGATTCCCAGAGCTCAGAGGACCCCTTGAGTAAGAGATCGTGCTCCTCTTGTGCGAGCTCCTTGTGCACGTACACATGTGGCATCCCTGTCCGCAGCCGCAATGCCATTACCAGTTCCTACAGCTCTGCCCGAGGCTTCTCACAGCTCCAGAAGAGAAGAGGCCCCAGTTCCTCACCCTCTTCATCCAGCTCCCAGACACAACAGAGGCCAGCAAAGAAAGTAACAGGAGAGGAGCCGGGTCATCATTCCAGGTCTTCAAGTCCACTGGTTACAGACAAGGAGTCCCGGGGAGAGAAGGCTGCAGACATCAGGACGTGGAAGGAACAAAATTCCTGGAGTTCCCCATCTACACCTGGCAGCTCTAGGCCACGAAAACGCAAGTTTCAGCTGCTGCCATCTAGGCGAGGGGAACTGCTGACTTTGCCTCCACCTCCCCAGCTTGGCTATTCAGTCACTGCTGAAGACCTAGACTTAGAAAAGAAAGCTACGTTGGATTGGTTCAAGAAGCTTTTGGGGGACACGACTGATGCTGCCTCCAACTATCCCTCTGAAACCCCAGCCACCATGCAGCCTTCATTTACTTTTACTCCATCTCCTGCGGAGGCTGCGTCCTCCATGGCCTCTCTCCTAGATGCAAGCAGTAACCCACTGTGCAGAGCTGGAATCAAATGCAGAATCCCCCAAGCCTCCCATCCTTCCCAGAATCTGCTAGACTGGCAACCACCCAGGACCATCCATCTCCTGTAACACACAGCCTACTGGCTGGAATGGGCTCTTCACAATCAGGGCCCCTTCCAGACACCACTACAGACCCCGCTTCCATGGTCGTGCCCATGGAGGTGGACCTGGCTTCTTCCGCGATACCAGTCACTGACACCAGGTCACGTATATCCCTTCCAGCTGAGACACTGACCAAATCCCAAGCCCCATCTGCCTCAACCCAAATCCCCAAGCAAGGATTTCAGTTTGGAATACTGAGCACCCCACCTTCTAACCCTCCATCTTCTGCGGCTCCTGCTGGGGCTTCCTCATCTCCCCTGTGTAAGCCTCATTTTATGGCCCCACCTAGCAGCCAGAAGGAAGACCCCCAGCTATCTGCAGCACACCGTAGCTCAACCCTTCCCAAGACCACCCATCCCTTGGTCCTGACCTTCCAGCCTATTTACAGCAACAGGGACCTGCCGCCTTCTGTGCCCTATTCAGCTCCCTTCAAGCACACAACTACTCGGGCCAGTGCTCCAATCGCAACTACTCCTCTCTTCATTGTCCCGGCCACTGCCCCCTCTGCAGTGGCATCCATCAACACCCCTGCTACTTCTGCAGACCCTGCCTTAAAGCCTGCTTTTGGTCATGGCTTCAGCAGCATGAGCAGCACCAGGAGAAGCGTGAGGAGCAGTGTGAGCAGCACCAGGAGCAGCGTGAGGCGCGCCACCCCTTACACTGCACCGCCCTTTCTGTTTGGGGCACACCCTGCCTCCAGTGACAGCTTTATCCCAGCCAAGGGCTCCACCTTCCAGGTTGGCAAGTGCACTTGCAAGCGTGTGTCAAGCACAGTCACCACCTCTGCTCCCAGTGCTGTTCAGCCAGCCAGCAGCACCAGCTCTGGCAGCTTCTATAGATTTGGACGCACCCTACCACCTCAGTCCCAGCCCCCACCAGCCAGCCAGGGCTGACAACCACCCCAGCAGTCGACATTGCCTTTGGCTCCAGCCACAAACCTCCTCTCCCATCATATGCAGGAGCCAGTCCCCAGCCTGCACATAAGGCCACTGATGGGCAATGACACCAGGCTACCAAGCCAGGCCCTGCCCCAAGCCGTGGCCGCACTCTGGCAAACGGAAACTCTGCAGTCCTGGCCCTAGCTAAAAAGCCAAGACCAATGCCACGCTGGCCAGTCTTTCACAGTGCCACAAATCCAGCTTTGGGAGGTTTGGCCACCGTAGCCTCTGCCTTTGGCACACCTGCCAGCACTCAGCCAGCCATTGCTACCACCAGGACTGTTTGGCTACCACAAGCCAAAGCAGCCTCAGAGGCCCCCTGAGTTCGATGTCTGGCCCCTTACCACTGGGAACATCAGCAGCCCCACCTGCTAGTGAAGATATGGAGATGACAGAGGATACCTCCAGTGCCACCTTCCACCAGAACACCACCACCACTGCAGTGGGCACTTCGGGCAGCAGCCTCTCCTATGGAGCATCCTCAACACCCAACCAAGGCTTTGTTGGAGGTGAGTTTATCGTGTCTCCAGTTCCTTCACTTCCCACTGGGGCAGGATCCAATGACCCAGGTGCTCAGCCACGAGTACAGGCCAGAAGGAGGCTCACCTCTGCAAAGTTGCCTTGATCCCTTGACCCTGATCTCCCAACATCTTTCCCCAATCCGGACCATGGCACCTACTAGGAAGGGCCTTGTACCCTTCCAGTTACATGAAGAACATATGCTCCCGATGTTTGGATTCAGCCACCAACAGGGAAGGGCAACCCCTATGCCCTTTGCCTTCTCCTGTGGGCAGCACCTGCCTTGGGGGAAGGGAAGGCTGCTTACAGCAGGACAGAGCCAGGGACCTTAACTTGGACAAGCCCACTGGTGAGGCTGCAGAACATTCTGCACATTCAGTTCACTCACTTCCCTGACTCTTGCTTAGTGTGTAAGCTTACTCAGGTGGCCTCCCTGCCCACCTTTCTGCTGACAGCCGTCTTTGCTGGCAGCTATAAGGTGCAGCCCACTTGGATGTCTGTGCATTTGATAGGATTGGGAAAGACTTCCTATCCCTAAAACCTTTCATGACTTGGCTTGGCTCTCAGAAGTGGCTCTCTTCCTCGAGTTCCCTTAGGGGACTCTTTCTCCATTTCCTGCTGCTTTGTCCCTTGTCGGACTTTATCACAGTGTGTGCTGCCTTTGCCGGTTTCCTCCTACCAATCCTGAGTCAATGTCTCATCTCCAATCCTCTCTGCCAGTTGGCCCCTAAAAGCTTGGTTTCAAAAGACTGTTAGCATGGCAGAGCCAGGGGTGAGCTACTTCCCTCCATGAGAGCAAAGCTCTTAGTGCAGGCAGGACACCCAGGCCAGCTGTCAGCTGCCTCCTGCCCCACCTCCCTAGTGGCCTCATCAGGCATTGCCTGCCTCTCCAAGATTTTATGTGGGTGGCCTTGTCCTGTGTTACTTGTCTGATGCTCCTGCCTATGTTTGAGGATGAATTGAATTATATGAGTGGCAACATGTTGGGACCTAACTGCTTCAAGTTTTCTAGGGCCCAGCTAACTGAAGGTGGACAGTGGGACCACTGTATGGCTGCAAGTGCTGACTCTGAATTTCAAAAGGTGTTTGCCTTTAAGGGCTGGCAGACCTGAATGGTGGGGGTGGGGAGGAGGGGAGGTAATACCTTCCAGTAGACAGCTGAGCGCCCATAAACTTGAAGCAGTTAACCCAACACTCCCAACATATCGTCACTCATACAATTCAATTCTTCCTCAAACAGTCATAGGCATGAGCATCACACAAATACCACAGGACAAGGACACCCACATAAAATCTCAGAGAGGCAGGCAACGGCCCCATGAGGCCAACAGGGAGGCAGCGTACAAGACAGCTTACAGCAGGCCTGGGTGTCCTGGCAGCTCTAATAGCTTTGCCCTCACAGAGGGAAATAGCTCACCCTGGCTCTGCCATACTAACAGTCTGGAGCCACCGAGCTCTCAGGGGCCAACCTGGCAGAGAGAATTGGAGAAGGACATGGACTCGAAAGTGGCAGGAGGAAAATGGCAAAGGCAGCACACACTGTGGCCTCCAAGATAAAGGTAAATTCAAGATCATTTTAAAACAATTAAATCCGACAAGGGACGAGGGAGTATTACCCTCCACTTACGAGACCCCACTGGAGGCTGCATCACCCATAGTCTATGTTACAAAACCGACCTTAATGAGCCATGTTTTCAGGTTGTATCTTAGTTATTTTCCCTCAGAGACCTGTCCAGTCATTTCCCCTTTCCTGCTTTATACTACAACAATGCCCAGGCCCTAGAGCCCCAACTGTCATGCCCATCCTCTTTGGGAGAAGGGTGAATGCGAGTGCCATGTTTTAATAACATAAAAGTTAGTTTTCTATTTATGGGAAATTTCCTTCAAGCTTAGTTAACGGAGGTGTTGCAGTAAAAATTCTATTGACCAGAAGTGGCTGTATTTAAGTTGTGCCTTCTGGACACATTCGATAAAACATAATTCATATTTTAAAACTAATGTGATGTAGATGTAACTGGTTCCCTCCAGCTTAGTGACTGAGGTTGAATGTTTTGTGGCTGGGACTGATCCTCTGCACCCCCAGAAGAGCTCTGAAATCAGAGGTGGAGCTCAGGAAGCAGCCTGAACCTCCAATCCCAAATGCTGTCAGGTTGGAGGGGTGGAGGTGGGCTGTGTGTGGACATCAGTATCTCCCTGCACCACAGGTGACGGAGATCTCCTCTTAGTTTCAGTACTCTGAGTGAATTTACCTCAGTCTACAGGCAGGGTAGTGGCACAGAAATGCCCCGATAGTGGTCATCCTGGCACGGTGTGAATGTGAGTGTGAACCTGAATGCATCCTGGACAGGAAAGGGGACTCAAACTTTCAATTACATGGAAACACTAAATTCTTCTTGAATCCCCTTGGGATTTTTTAAATGAACATAAGACTTTTTTTTCCCTGCTAATGTCATTCAAAATAAGAAAAACCTGTGATCCAAAAGAAGAAAAAAACTTAGTTAACCGCTCTCTACTGAGTGATAGCAAACAATAGGAATCACAGGTCTTACAAGGCCTCTGTCACGGGAATGCCCAAGAATAAAGGTAAAGGAGGCAAAAAAAAAAAAAAAAAAAAAAAAAAAAATTGCTGGGGTAAGAATGAGAATGAATCTGAAAAAGGAGAATTGGTATTGAAAGAAGATTGGCAAGAGTAAGCTCAGGTAATAAACATGTTGGGAAATGGACAATTCGAAGCAATGTGTTTTGATGGTGTAAAGAGGTTAGGCCACATCAGAGGAAAACTGAGAAAGAAGGTTTGGATAAATAGCTCAGACATCATATTGGTTGGTCACCGAGACTATCAGGATAACACAGCTGATGTCATCTTAGTGTACAATGCAGATGAAGCTAAAAGTCTGGAGGAGGCCTATGGTGAGCTTCTGGAATGTGCTAAAATTAATGAAACAGATACACTTGGTTCTGGAGATGATGAAATCCAATTTGATGATATTGGAGATGATGATGAACACATTGATGCTATTTAAAGTGAACTCAGTGTTTTCCATGCCAGCTTCCCTGAGGATTGTTCTACGGTTGGGATTTTGGCCATCACCTGTTAAGAAGACTAAAACTGGGGGGCACATACTAATTCGGAGTATAGTTTGTTAAAACTATTTTTGTTTTAAGCTATTTACTATATTTCTTTAAAAGCTGAGGATGCTGAATTATCTTAAGTGAAATGTTAATACCTTTTGTTTTGATGTATTAGAATTTAGGGTTCCAAAATCATAATAGCTGTTGTTCGGATAACAACAAAAATCCCTGTATTTCTGTGACCACTGACAAAATATGGATGTTTCCATAGAACATTTGCTTTACAGTCATCATGGAAGCCCTACTTCCAATTGATCTGTTTATTAGAGAGTGGTTCTGTATATTCCAGTTACCTAGATGTTCCTTGGAGACTTTTGATACAATTTAAGGAAGATGGCTAGATATCTGCATTTGGAATCAGAAAAAAACAGGAATATTTTTCATATTTATGTAGCTATATGTATTTTTATCCTATCTTTCATACCTTATGCATTTTTTCAACACTTATGTTGCCATCATCCTGAAGAAATAAGAGCACTTCCAAAAGGCAGTTTTTTAAAAACATAATTTTGACAACCAATTTTAAATTTGTAAGATAAATAGTCAGCAATTGAATCCTCGGTAATAACCAACATTGGGCATATTGATATATTAGTGGACAATGTTGCTTCATAATTTGCATGGAAGTTGATGGTAGGGTACATAAAGCTATTTTTGACTATTCAAAATAAGTTATGTGAAAAGATGTCATTTTCTTTTCAAATGTGATCCTCACATTTGTAACCCTCAGTTTCAAGTTGTATACAAAATTAAATTGGAATGTATTTGTGAAAAGCTAATTTTGCAATAAATTCTACTTTGTCAAATTTTCCCTAATTTGGGACGAGGGAAGGGAGCAACAACTAAAAGATGGGTTCTCTTTCCTAAATGGGAAAATCTCAGCAAAGCAATATAATAAAGTCTGATGTTGAGTATAAAATACAGAAAAAGTGAAAATAAAAGTAAAAAAAGAAGAAGATAAATACCCAGTAATGGTTCAGGGAATTCCAGGGCTACCCTCCCTTCAGACCAGCTGGCTACAAATTTGGAGTTTCCCTCAATCAGCTTTTTGCTTGATATTTCACTAGACTGACTCACAGAACCCTGGAAAGTGTTATATTTGCAAGCATAGTTTCTTAGAGTGAAAGGATACACATTAGAACCACGAAAGGAAGAGACACTTAGAACAGAATCTGGAGCAAGTCCAGATGTGAAGTCCCGTGTCCTGGGGACACGTTCCCCTCCTAGTATCAACAAGGTGAGGTAGTACACACAGAGTCCCGCCAACCCAGGAAGCTCAGCCAAAGCCTCGGGTGTTCAGGCTTTTTCGTGAACTTGATCACATAGTGTTTGCGTGGCTGACCATTAGCTTTCAGTCCCTCTGGAGGTAAGATGTCATATGGAATGTCCCCAGTCCCCCAACATACACACCTTTTTAGACTGTCTGATGACTAAAGCCTCCAGGCAGATAACGATGCCCTGATGAGGCAGGACACTCCAGGGACCTGAGATTCCCTCCCAGTAGCTGAAGCCAGAGACCAGACTTCTCTTCAGGTGAAGAGAAATCTTTGCCCCACACTGCCCCACCTGTACTGGGGAAGACCTGTTCACCATGAGCTTGCTTGCCCTGTGTAGCTGCCATGACACTAGCCATCAATATCCTGGTGTTCCTCTCCTTCTGGGCCTTGGTGGGTTCATGCTTCCTTTCTTAAGCCCTTTGAAAACAGCTGTGCCCTAATGACTTGCCTTAGTAGAGGAAATGTAAGAGGAAGTGATGAGAAGGCAGAAGCCTCAGAGTCAACATAGTTTCACCACGTTCCATTCCCTGATCTCAAAAGCCTGTGGAAAGACATTGGGATGAAGGGCCCATGAGCCTGGGTCCCTGAGAAACTAGGAATAAGTACCCCACGCCAACCTTTGATACACTGCCCACATCAGTGAGCACCTTTTGTTGTGTTAACACCCTTTGTTGTGTTAACACCCTTTGTTGTGTTAACACCCTTTGTTGTGTTAACCGGCTAAGATTTGGGGGTTTTATGGTAGCACAACATATCCTGGTACCCAGATATTACACTGTGATGGATCTTAGGCAAGTTCTTTAGCTTCCCTCTGCCTCAGGTTTCTTCTTATGAAAAGGAGACAGTAGGAACTGCCTTTTGAGGCTACGGCCAGAATAAATGTTACGCATTGTAGTAGTTTGCTAGAGAAGTCATAACAAAGTGCTACGGACTTAGCGGCTTAAAGAATTATTTTCCTACAATTCTGGAGGCTGGAAGTTCAAGATCATGGCAGCAGGGCTGGCTTCCTCTGAGGCCCTGTCCCTGCCTTGTACATGGCTGTCTTCTTCATCCCTCTTCACATAATCATTCCTTTGTGTGTGTCTGTGTGTTCATGTCCCAATCTCCACCATGTATAAGGACAATAGTCATGTTGGATTAGAGTTCACCCTAATGACCTCATTTAAGAACACCAAAACAAGGGAAAATTATTTTCAACATCATATACCTGACCCCTCTCCCCTCAACTCACCCACAGTCTTCTGAACCACAGATCAGCAGTAGTTGAAATGTGTCTGTCAATATGCCCCCATCGATTTGGTTTTTAGCACAGGATGATCCGGTTTGTTTCTCTGCAAAAGGCAGAGGAGTCAGGAAATACTGTCCCATTGGTGTCATATGAGAATCACTGCTCATCTGACATGGAATTTACCTTATCTCCTCCCAAAGTCTATCCTCACCACTGATAATACTAAGAATTATAACATTATATTGACATTCATATGCAAATCCTTTGAATTTTCATTTTATTTGATACTTAGAAAGCAAGCAATAAGTAGGTAATTATCTTCCTCAGTTCTTTTTTTTTCTTTTTGAATACATTTTTTTATTTTTTTCAAATTAATATAAGGGTACAATATTCAGGTTACATTGTTCTCATTTCAGGGTAACGTTCCATGTGTAAAAGAGCCCCTCACCTGGGGGTGTGTTATGCACCCTGACAATGTGCACATTAGGTGATATCCTGCCTCCCTCCTTCTGCCAAATGCCCACACACCACTTCCCTGTACCCCTCTGCTATATTAGTGTTTTATTACACTTTACGTCACTTACATTTACCTAGATGAAGTTGAAATACATTCTTCTTAGTAAAGTATCACAGGAATGGAAAAATAAATATCCAATGTACTCCATACTAATACGAAATCAATGTATAAACAATTACCTGCTCTTAAGAACTATTTCTGTAATATATCCTCATCGCAAGACTAGAGTCAGTCCTATTTCAATATTAATCCAACCTTAGCAGAATTGTAGTAAAACATTCACGACATAATATGTCATTGGAGGTTTCTACATGCACCATTTTGCCCCCACTATAGGCTCGGTAAGTGAGCACACCTCACATAATATCTTTTAGTGATATGGACCAACACACAGCTCCCCTTTAGTACTATTCTGAGAACTAGAACTCTTCACATGTATGCACATGATGACTGCCTCCTGCTTGCACAGGGCTTTAAAATGGGAGACTCTGCCTGCTCTCATGGCAGATTTTAGCTCAGTGCCTGACAGTAAAGCATAATGGTAAAGACTGTGGACTTGGGGGCCACCTGTGGCTCAAAGGAGTAGGGTGCCAGTCCCATATACCGGAGGTGGTGGGTTCAAACCCAGCCCAGGCCAAAAACTACAAAATAAATAAATAAATAAAGACTTTGGACTCCATCGGGACTGCCCACTTTCGTAAGCCCAGCTCTCACCTTTACTGTGGCATTCTTCTTACTGAATCATCGGACTGTAAAGGCATCTATTGATACTTCATTGCATTGTAATAAAGATTAAACGAACAGGTGGAAATGCTGGTGCCTAAGACGCGCTATATAAGATTCAGCTATGATCAGCAGATATGTAAAATAATTATGAGGCCCATATTATCCTCACACCAAAACCAGACAGAAACATCATAAAAATAGAATATTCTAAACTAATACCCCTCATGAATATAGGTAAAAATATTCCTTGCTGGGGTAGCGCCTGTGGCTCAAAGGAATAGGGTGCCAGCCCCATATGCCGGAGGTAGCAGGTTCTAACCCAGCCTCGGCCAAAAGCTGCAAACAAAAAAATGACTTGCCATAATACTAGTAGATTGAATCTAGCATCAAATAAAAGGAATTATATACCTATATCAAGTGGGATTTCATCCAGGAGTGCAAGATTGGTCAGAATACAAAATTCAATCAGTGTAATACATCATGTTAACAGAATAAAGGAAAGAATACTAAATCACAGGATCAGATTTCTAATAAACACAGAAAAGGTATGTGACAAAGCCAACACCCATTCACATTGAAAACCTCAACCAACTAGGAACAGGGTTGCTTTGAGAAGAAGGGTTTCTTTCTCAGTCAGAAAAGGCATCTATGAAAACCCTACAGCTAACATAATTCTTTTATTTATTTATTTATTTTGAGACAGAGCCTCAAGCTGTCACCCTGGGTGCAGTGCTGTGGCATCACAGCTCACAGCAACCTCCAACTCTTGCGCTCAAGCAATTTTCCTGCCTCCGCCTCCCAAGTAGTTGGGACAACAGGCACCCGCCACAATGCCTGGATATTTTTTTTTTTTTGGTTGCAGCCGTCATTTTTGTTGGCAGGCCCCGGTTGGATTCGAACCCATCAGCTCAGGTGTATGTGGCTGGCGCCTTAGCCGCTTGAACCACAGGCGCCAAGCCACAGCTAACATAATTCTTAATAGTGAAAAACTGAAAGATTTCTCCCTAAAACCAGGAACTAGAGGACACTATCCACTCTTTCCACTTAGATATACATGGAACTAGCCTTTCTAGCCAGAGCAATTAAGGAAGAAAAGATGATTGGAAAGGAAGTAATGTTAGTTGTATTTATAAAAGAGATCACTTGAGGGACAGAAACCCTGAATCATCCACACACACAAAAAGAACTATTAGACCTAACAAAAAATTCAGCAAAGTTACAGGATACCAGTTCAATAAAAGTAAGTTATCCTCCTACACACTGGAAATGAACAATCCAGTTATTAAAAAGGCAGTTCCAACTGGAATAGCATCAAAATGACTGAAATACTTAGGGATAAATTTAACCAAAGAAGTCCAAGACCTGTCCACTGAAAACTAAAAAACATTTTGTACTATGTATAATAACTTTAGTATGATAAAATTCACATACCATCCACTTCACCCATATAAAGCTTACAATCCATTGGATTTGAAATACTCATGAAGTTATGGTGACAAGGCCACAATTTTGGAACTTTTATTTACTCCCCAAAATAAACCTTGTATCCTTTACTTCTTACCCCTCTTCTTTTATCCCATCTCCTAGTCCCAGACCGAAGCAATCACTAATGTACTTTCTGCCTCTAAGGATTTGCCCATACTGAATATTTCATATGAGTGAAATCATAAAGTGTATGGTCTTCTGTGGCTGTCTTCTATCACTTAGCGTGATGTTTCTAAGGTTTGTTCACATGAAGCTTATGTCAGTACTCCATTCATTTTTATGAATGAGTAATGACCCATTTTATGTGACGCCATATTTCATTTATTCATTCATCAGTTGGTGGACCTTGGGGTTGTTTCTACTATAGAGGAATTACAGATAATGCCGCTATACACATTCACATACATGTTTTTGTGTGAAATTCTTTTTTGTTTTCTTGAGCATATGCTTCAGAGCAGAATTGCTGGCTCATATAGTGACACTATGTTTAAATTTTGGGGACCTGAAAAATTGTTTTCCACAAAGGTTGCACCATTTTACATGTCCCCCAGCAGAGTATGAACATTCCAGTTCCTTCACATACTCATTAGTGCTTGTTCTTTTCTTCTCCTTCTTCCCTTTAAATTATATCCAGCCTAGTGGTTGTCGTGTGGTATGTTATTGTGATTTTACTTCTCATTTCCTTGACAGCTAGTGATGCTCACCTTCTTTTCAATGCTTCTCAGACACCTCTATATCTTCTTGGTATGCCATGGTAACTGGTAAAGTTAGGTTTCCTCCCTGGAACACAAAAATAATATCTAGTGATAAAATAACCCTTGCTGTCGACCTCAGAAATAGTAAACCATTTTCACTGAGGTGGAAATAAGAAGGGGCTGTATGGTGAACATTTTTATTTTGACCACTTATTCAGCAAGTGCTAAACAAGAATGATAATTACAGGAAAAAAATATCTGGGCATTGTGGCAGGCACCTAATGTCCCAGCTACTGGGAGGCTGAGGCAAGAGAATTGCTTAAGCCCAAGAACTTGAGGTTGGCTGTGATGCCACGGCACTCTACCAAGGGTGACATAGTGAGACTCTGATACATATATATATCACAACCCCCAGGCCAATATCTTGAAGCACTTTCCTTGCACTGTCTTTTAGTATTTTTATAGTTTTGTGTCTTAAATTTGAATCTTTTATCCAGTGAGAGACAATTTTCGTTAGTGGTGAGAGGTGTATGTTCAGTTTCAGTCCTGTCCAAGTGGCTAACCAATTCTCCAAGCACCATTTGTTAATTAGGGATTCTTTTCCATAATGCATGTTTATGTTTGGCTTATCAAAGATCAAATGACCATACGTGGCTAGGTTCATCCCTGGAGTCTCTATTCTATGCCATAGATCGATGTCTCTATTTTTGTGACAGCACCATGCTATTTCGATCGCTATAGATTTGTTGTATCACCTAAAGTCTGGTAATGTGATGCCTCCAGATTTATTTTTATTTCTAAGAATTGTATTGGCTAGTCAGGTTTTTTTCTGATTCCATATAAAACAAAGTACTATTTTGTCAAGTTCTTTAAAGTATGGCATTAAAGTATGATGGGGATTGCATGAAATCTATAGATATTGTTGGGAAGTATGGACATTTTAACAATGTTGATTCTTCCCAAACACAAAAGAATGTTCTGGTATGTTCTTTTGTTTGAAAACATCTTCGGCTTTTTCTTTTCTAGGGTTTCATAGTTGTCATTATAAAAGTCTGTCAAGTCCTTTGTTAGATAAAATCCTAGGTATTTCATTTTCTTTGGCACTACTATAAAAGGAATAGAGTCTTTGATTGTATTCTCAGCTTGACTATTGTTAGATGTATAAAGCCTACTGATTTCTAGATATTAATTTTGTACTTGGAGACACTGCTCTATTCTTCCACCACTTCTAAGAGCTTTGTAATTGAGTCCCTGGGGTTTGCTAGGTATAAGATCAAGTCATCTACAAAGAGTGAGAATTTGACCTCCTTTGTCCCCGTTTGATTACCCTTGATCTCCTTCTCTTGCCTGATTGTGATGGCTAGGACTTCCAGTACTATGTTGAATGGCAGTGGTGACAATGGGCATCCTTGTCAAAATTTTACTACATTCAATAAGATATTGGCTATAGGTTAGCTGTACAATGTCTCTATCAGTTTAAGAAATGTCCCATCTAAGCCTATCTTCTTAAGTGTTTCAATCATGAAAGGATGCTGCATATTATTAAAAGCCTTTTCTCCATCATTGAGAGAATAACATGGTCTTTGTTTTTTATTTTATTTTATGTGGTATATTATATTTATAAATTTATATATGGTGAACCAACCTTGTAACCCTGGGATAAAACCAACTTGATCATAGTATGTAAGTTTTTTAATGTGTTGTTGAATTGTTTGCTAGGATCTTATTAGATTTTTGTACCTATATTCATTAATGATATTGGTGTATAATTTTCATTCTTTGTTGGGTCCTTTCCTGGTTTGGGGATTAGGGTGGTATTTGCTTCATTGAATAAGTTGGGGAGAATTCTTTTCTTCTCTATGTTTAGTATAGATTATGTAATATAGGTTTTAGTTTCTCTTTGAAGGTTTGGTAAAAACTTCTGACGTGAAATCATCTGGTTCCTTTCCCTCTTTGGCAGATTTTGTATACTTGGTGCTATTTCAGTTCTTGATAGAGGTCTAGTCAACATTTCTAACTCTTTCCAGTTGAGTTTAGGAAGGTGGTATGCTTTTAGGAATTGGTCTATTTCCTCCATATTTTCATATTTCTGAGAAATGAATTTTTGGCAGTAATCATTGAGGATTTTTTATATTTCTGTGTCTTAAAGATTCATTTCAATTTCATTTAATTCTTCTGTAATTTTTGTGATTTCTTTTCTTCTTCTGGGTTTGGGTTGGGATGAGCTTCCTTTTCTGGTAGCTTAAGATGGCCCATTACGTTGCTGACTTACTGTCTTTATATTGGCTTGATGAAGGCTTCTAATGCTGTAATCCCTCTTAGGATTGATTGCCTTTGCAGCAGCCCACAGGTTTTGATGGTTTGTGTCTTCATTATCATTTTGTTCCCAAACTCTGATGATTTGCTTCTTAATCTCATTCTTGACCCAGATACTATTCAGGCTAAAGTTATATAGTTTCTGTCACTTTGATTATGAGGATTTCTGTTGCTATTGAGTTCAACCTTTATTCTGTAATGGTCCAAGAAGATACCTGGAATAACTTCTATTCTTTTAAATTTGTGGAGGTAAGACTTGTGTCCTAAGATATGATCAATTTTGGAGGATGATCCTGTGGGCTGATGAGAAGAATGTATATTCAGTTTTATTAGAATGACATGTTCTGTATATGTCTGTTAAGTCCATTTGTTCTAGGGTCAAGTTTAAGTCCATGATTTCTTTGTTTAGTTTCTTCTTGGATGATCTATCCAGAACTGCCAGAGGGGTGTTAAAATCTCCAGTAATTCCTATAGTACAGGAAAATATAATATTGTTTAGAGCCATGAGGGTTTGTTTTATAAATCAAGAAACATTCAGGTAGAGAGGGTAAATTTACTTATTGAAATCTCTTCATGTTGAGTGTTTCTCTTGACAAGTATGCAGTATCCATCCTTGTCTTTCCTTATTTTTGTTAGTTTAAATCCAATTGTATCTGCAAGTAAGATTGCAACCCCCACTTTCTCCTGATTTGCATTTGCCTGGATTACTGTTGTCCATCCCTTCACCCTGAATCTTGTTTTATCCTTTCAGGTATGGTGTGCCTCTTGGAGGCTACAGATACTTGGCTTGAGTCTTTGCATCTATTCAGCCAACCTTTGCCTCTTTAGAGGAGAATTCACCTTAATTGGAAGAATTGATAGGTATGGTAGTGGTTAGGCCATCTTGTTTTTCGAAGGTCCACTGCATATTTTTAACCTTTTCACCATTGTGGAATTTAGGTTTCGTTCCCTAAATTCTGGGTGAGTTTACTTTATTGGTAGACCATCATGCTGGTCATTATGCAAAATATGTTTGAATATTTCTTGGCAAGCTGCTCTAATCACGGCAAATTTCCTTAACATATGGATGTCAGTAGTGTACTTGATTTCTCCATCACAAATGAAACTCAGTTCAGAAGATGGCAGACTGCAGCCAGCTTTTTACAGAGGCTCCCGTGCAGAAGGAGACTTAAAGGACGGAAGTTTAGCAAGGGAGCTCATGGTTTGGAGCAGAGCCAAGAGAGAAGATTGAAGAACGCACTTCAACCTTGCTGAGGTGAGCTGTGACTGCCAAAATACAGTCAAAAGGTACAAAATCCACCACCAAGCAGACGGGAGTCCCCTCCCCTACAAGAAGCCTTGCAGTTTACTCCATACAATCAAGCAAGCAGAGTTCAAATATCCTCTTACTCTATCTCATGGGAGAGACCCCCTAAAAACTGGACCTCCTACCCCTGCTGGCATGCCACAGCACCCTCCTGCCAGGCATAAAAGTGTAAAACTTTATAAAACTGTATATATTCCCTACCTGCAACTCTTAACTCTGAGGATTTCCCCCCTCTTACCCCAAGGTCCGGAGGTTTGTCACCCATGGAGTCCAGATTCTTGGGCATTTCCTTGAGAGGAGTGGAGGGGGAAAGGGCTGATGCTGGTCTGTGCTGATTCTGTGGCATAGGAGTGAGGAGAAGTCAGTTAGCTGAGAGGGAGCTACACAGGAGCAGTGGTACCCTGAGAGCGGCAGCTGCAGCACCTGGAGGGGCTTGCATCCCTGAGGCCATTCCGGACAGACATGCACTGGGCAACCAGAAGTTTTGGGAATTTTTCTCCCATAACTGGCACTGGTGGAGCAGATTTGGGAAATTCTGTAAGTACTGGCCTGGGTGGAGCACGGGGACTAGAATACACACAGCTCACAGACTTACAGGGACTGCTTAACTGACCATAATAGCACCTAGCCCTCAGGGGAATATAGCTGAGACAAAGGCACTGGGCAGGCAGAGGCTGGAATTGACACCTGAGTGCAAACTCTAATTGCTTGCTGTCTGGGACTGAATTTTTTTATCAGCTCTAGCAGCGTTTGCCTGCAGAGGAATTTAACAGGAGCAACATCAACCATGCATGGGGCTGGAACTAAGTGAACTACCCCAGCCTATAATAAGGTTGTCAGAGCTCATCTCTGCCTGCCGGACTCAGATTTCCGGGTGACTCTGGCAGTCGTAAACCCTGGGAGCAGTTGCTTGCTGGAGTGAACTTGTGTCACAGCCCTATGGGATTACCAGTGACTGGGTGCAAGGTGGGGAAGAAGGTACCAACCTTCCCAGACTAATTCATGTGCTGGGTGGGTCCCTTTGCCCTCACAGAGCACTGGAGCAAGTTATATCTGAGCTAAGAGCAGATCCCTCTTATCTAGCTGCTGGAGACATTTGAATTCTCCCACCTGAGATTGGTGCTGACTGGGACAACCAATATGGACCCCTTGAACTGGGAAAATCACCTAAAGACTATCCAAAGTGGCCCCTGGGTGTATGGTTGAGGGAAGGTTTGATTTTCCTTGCCCAGTTGTTGTTTGTGGGGGGCAGGGCAACTTAATTGCTGGTATTTCTCCACAGCAGAGACTTCAACCAAGAGTAACTGATTCACTAGGGTAGGACAGAAACCAGTTGAAAATAAGACAGAACTACTTAGCTCCCACCACACCAAGCAGTCTCTCAAGCCATAACACCATACGGGTCCTTGATAAAACTCAAGGGGAAAAGCCAAACAGGGTAAAGTAATCATGGGGTGCAATCAGCAGAAAAGCTCTGGTAATATGAATAACCAGAGTAGATCAACCCCCCCCCAAGAAAGGATGTGGCTGGTAATATGAATAACCAGAGTAGGTTAACCCCCCACCAAGAAAGGATATGGCAGACAAAACAGAAGATCCCTTTTATAAACAGATGGCTGAGATGTCAGAAATCAAATTCAGAATTTGGATTGCAAATAAGATTAATAGAATAGAGGCAAAGATAGAAACAGAAATTCAAGGAGCATTCCAAAAGTTCACCCAAGAATTCAACAAATTCAAAGACAAAACCACCAATGATTTTGAAACATTAAGGCAAGAGATTGCAGCCCTCAAAGATCTGAAAAATACGGTAGAATCTCTTGGTAACAGAGTGCAAGAGGCAGAAGAAAGGATCTCAGACATAGAAGACAAAGCTTCTGAATATGTCCAAACATCCAAAGAGGATCAGAAATGGAAAGCAAAAACAGATCATTCTCTCAGAGAGCTCTGGAATAATTCAAAGAAAACGAATATTCACCTTATAGGAATCCCTGAAGGCGACAAAGTTGCTTCACAAAACACAGAGGCTCTTTTTTATAAAATTATGAAAGAGAACTTTCCAGATATGCCAAGAGATCCTGAAATTCAGATTGCAGACAGCTTCAGAACCCCGCACAACTCAACCTGAATAAGACATCCCCCAGACACATCATAATTAACTTCACTACAGTTAATATGAAAGAGAAAATCTTGAAAGCAGCGAGACATAAGAAAACCATAACCTACAAGGGGAAGAATACTAGAATGACTGCAGATCTCTGCTGAAACCTTTCAGGCCAGAAGAGGGTGGTCATTGACATTTAATCTCTTAAAACAAAATAATTTTCAGCCCAGGATCCTGTATCCAGCTAAACTGAGTTTCATTTATGATGGAGAAATTAAATACTTTAATGACATCCATGCGTTGAAGAAATTTGCAATAACTAAACCAGTTCTCCAGGATATTCTCAGACCTATTCTCCATAATGACCAGTGCAATCTTCCACCACAAAAGAAAACTAACTCAGAAACTATTGATCAAACTCCAACTTCCACAGTGGCGAAAGGATTAAAAACATCCACTGGACTTTTGAACAACTCGATACCTAAAATTTTATCAGGTTTATCAATAATTTCAATCAATGTGAATGGCTTAATTTGTCCTCTAAAGAGGCACAGATTGACTGATTGGATACAGAAACTCAGACCAGACATTTGTTGTATACAAGAATCTCATCTTACCTTAAAAGACAAATATAGACTCAGGGTGAAGGGATGGTCATCTATATTCCAGGCTAATGAAAAGTAGAAAAAAGCAGGGGTCTCCATTTTATTTGCAGATACAATAGGTTTTAAACCAACAAAAGTAAGCAAAGATATAGATGGCCACTTTATATTTGTTAAGGGCAATACTCATTATGATGAGATCTCAATTATCAATATCTACGCACCCAACCAGAATGCACCTCAATTTATAAAAGAGATTCTAACTGGCATAATCAACTTGATTTCCCCCAGCTCCATCATAGTCAGAGATTTTAACACTCCTTTGGTGGTGTTGGATAGATCCTCCAATAAGAAGCTTAGCAAAAAAATCTTAGATTTAAATTTAACTATTCAACTTCTGGATTTAACAGACATCTACAGAACATTTCATCCTAATAAAACTGCATACACATTCTTCTCATCAGTACATGGAACATACTCCTAAATTAACCACATCTTAGGTCACAAATCTAACCTCAGCAAATTTAAAAGAATAGAAATTATTCCATGAATCTTTTCGGATCATCATGGAATAAAAGTTGAACTCAGTAACAACAGGAATCTGCAGACTCATATAAAAACATGGAAGCTAAATACCCTTATGCTGAATGATAGAGGGGTCAGAGAGGAGATCAAGAAGGAAATTATCAAATTTTTGAACAAAATGATAATGAAGACATGAGTTATTAGAACCTCTGAGATACTGCAAAGGCAGTCCTAAGAGGGAAATTTATAGCATTGCAAGCCTTCCTCAAGAGAATGGAAAGAGAGGAAGTTAACAACTTAATGGGACATCTCAAGCAGCTGGAAAAGGAAGAACATTTCAATCCCAAATCCAGCAGAAGAAAAGAAATAACCAAAATTAGAGCAGAATTAAATGAAATTGAAAACAAAAGGATTACAGAACAGATCAATAAATCAAAAGTTGGTTTTATGAAAAAGTCAAAAAAATTGATAAACCATTGGCCAACCTAACCAAGAAAAAAAAGTAAAATCTCTAATCTTGTCAATCAGAAACAGTAAAGATGAAATAACAACAGACCCTTTAGAAATTAAAAAAATCCTTAATGAATATTATAAGAAACTCTATTCCTAGAGTTTCTTGACCAACCATCTAAACCATTGGCCAACCTAACCAAGAAAAAAAAGTAAAATCTCTAATCTCATCAATCAGAAATGGTAAAGATGAAATAACAACAGACCCTTTAGAAATTCAAAAAATCTTTAATGAATATTACAAGAAACTCTATCTATTCAGATATGACAATCTGAAGGAAATTGACCAATACTTGGAAGCACGTCATCTCCCAAGACTTAGTCAGAATGAAGTGAAAATATTGAACAGGCCCACAACAAACTCTGAAATAGCATCAACTCTCCCTAAAAAGAAAAGCCCAGGACCAGATGGCTTCACATCAGAATTCTACCAAACCTTTAAAGCGGAACTAAGACCTATATTATTCAACCTTTTCCAAAATATTGAAAAAGACAGAATACTACCCAACACATTCTATGAAGCAAACATCACCTTGATTCCCAAACCAGGAAAAGACACAACAAGAAATGAAAATTATAGACCAATATCACTAATGAACATTGATGCAAAAATATTTAACAGAATCGAGCAACACATGAAACAAATTACCACAACCAAGTGGGTTTTATCCCAGGATCTCAACGTTGGTTCAACATATATAAATCTATAAATATAATTCATCACACAAACAAATTAAAAAACAAAGACCATATGATTCTTTCAATTGACGCAGAAAAAGTATTTGATAATATCCAGCATC
>NW_003852483.1:441624-477520 GCF_000181295.1 Otolemur garnettii
AATTCATAATTGCTAAATCATGGAAGAAGCCCAAGTGCCCATTGATCCACGAATGGATCAATAAATTGTGGTATATGTATGCCATGGAATATTATGTAGCTGTAAAGAAAGAGGGAGACTTGACATCCTTTATGTTTACATGGATGGAGCTGGAACATATTCTTCTTAGCAAAGTATCTCAGGAATGGAAGAAAAAGTATCCAATGTACTCAGCCCCTCTATGAAACTAATTTATAGCTATGAAAGCTATAGCCCAATTATAACCCAAGAATATAGGGAAGAGGGAGAGGGAAGGGTGGGGAGGGGGGAGGATGGATGGAGGGAGGGTGATCGATGGGACCTCACCTATGGTCTATCTTACAAGGTCTATCTTACAATCTTTCTAAGTGTATAATATAAATGTCTTAACACAATAACTAAGAAAATGCCTTGAAGGCTATGTTAATTAGTTAGGTGAAAGTATTTCAAATTGTATATAAAACCAGCACACTGTACCCCATGACTGCATTTATGTACACAGCTATGATTTAATAAAAAAAAAAAAGAAGGAAAAGAAAAAGAGATGAACAGTAAGAAGAATATAGAAAGGATATACGTAGCAGAACTGAAGGAATTGAAGCAGTCAATTAGGGAACTTAAAGATGCCATAGCAAGTATCAACAACAGATTAGACCATGCAGAAGAAAGAATCTCAGAGGTGGAGGACAAAGCTCTCCAGATAACTCAGATAGTTAAAGAAGCAGAAAAGAAGAGAGAGAAAGCAGAACGTTTACTGATAGAATTATGGGACTTTATGAAGCCTTCAAACATACGAGTTACAGGTATCCCAGAAGGGAAAGAAGAATGCCCTCAGAGTAATGGAAGCCATATTAGATAATACTATAAATAAAAATTTCCTAAATATCACCAAAGATTCTGACAAATGCTTTTCAGAGGGATATTAGACACCAGTTGATTTGCCTCAACTCAAATAGACCTTCTCTAAGACACACTGTGATGAACCTGTCCGAAGTCGAGACAGAAGAAAAGATTTTACAAGCTGCCAAGAGTAAGTGCCAATTGACCTAAAGGGGCAAATCCATCAGGGTGACTGCAGACTTCTCTAATGAAAATTTTCAAGCCAGAAGATAAGGGTCATCTACCTTCAATCTATTTAAACAGAACAATTTCCAGCCCAGAATTCTATATCCTGCTAAGCTAAGCTTTAAAATGGACAGAGAAATCAAATCATTTACTGATATGCAAACACTGAGGAAATTTGCCACAAGACCTGCTCTACAGGAAACACTTCAACCCGTTCTATACACTGACCATCACAATGGACCACGAGCAAAGTAAGCACCCAGAAATTAAAGTCAGAACCTAGCTTCCACAATGATGCAAAAGACAAAACAAAGCAATGGACTTCCACAAAATAAGATGAAAATATTGCTACCACACTTATCAATTATTTCAATAAATGTTAATGGCTTGAATTCTCCACTGAAGAGGCATAGATTGGTGGATTGGATTAAAAAAACACAAGCTGTCCATTTGCTGTCTGCAGGAAACTCACCTAGCCTCAAAAGACAAATTAAAACTCAGAGTTACGGATTGGAAGACAATTTTTCAGGCAAATGGTATGCAGAAGAAAAAAGGGATTGCAACCTTATTTTCAGATACATGTGGATTTAAAGTAACTTATGTCAAAAAAGTCAAAGATGGTCATTTCAATTGGTCAAGAGAAAAATACAATGAGAAGATTTCAATTCTAAATATTTATACACCCAACTTCAATGCTCCCAGATTCTTGAAACAGACCTTAATTAGTCTCAGCAATATGATGTCCTATAACACCATGATAACACGGGACTTTAACCCTCCTCTTATAGAGCTGGACAGATCCTCTAAACAGAAACTAAATAAAGGTATAAGGGACTTAAATGAAACCCTAGAACAACTGTACTTGATAGATGTATATAGAACACCTCATCCCAAAGCTCAAGAAGATACACTCTTCTCATCAACTCAAGGAACATTCTCCAGAAATAATCATATCCAAGGACACAAAACAAATCTCAACAGAATCAAAAGAATCGAAATTTTACTTTGTATCTTCTCAGACCACAAGGCACTAAAGGTGGAACTCAACTCCAACAAAAACGTTCAACCCCACACAAAGCATGGAAATTAAATAACCTTATGCTGAATGACAGTTGGGTGCAGGAAGAAATAAAAGAAGAAATCATTAACTTCCTTGAGCATAACAATAATGAAGACACAAGTTACCAAAACCTGTGGGATACTACAAAAGCAGTCCTGAGAGGAAAATCTATTGCTTTAGATGCCTACATTCAAAAAACAGAAAGAGAGTGCATCAACAAAATCACAAGCCATCTTATGGAATTAGAAAAAGAAGCACAGTCTAAGCCAAAACCCAGCAGGTGCAAAGAAATATACAAAATTAAATCAGAGATTAATGAAATTGAAAACAAAAGAATCATTCAGAAAATTAATGAAACAAGGAGTTGGTTTTTTGAAAAAATAAATAAAATAGATAAACCTTTGGCCACACTAACTAGAAATAGAAAAGTAAAATCTCTAGTAACCTCAATCACAGATGATAAAGGAGAAATAACAACTGATGTCACAGAGATATAACAGATTATCTCTGAATACTACCAGAAACTCTATGCCCAGAAATTCGACAATGTGAAGGAAAGAGATCAATATTTGGAGTCACACCCTCTCCCTAGACTTAGCCAGAAGAAATAGATCTCCTGAACAAACCAATTTCAAGCACTGAGATCAAAGAAACAATAAAAAAATCTCCCAACAAAAAAAATGCCCTGGGGTGGCTCAGTGGGTATGGTGCTGGCCCCATATACCGAGGGAGGCAGGTTTAAACCTGGCCCCATCCAAACTGCAACAAAAGATAGCCAGGCGTTGTGGCAGGTGCCTGTGGTCCCAGCTACCTGGGAGCCTGAGGCATGAGAATCACTTAAGCCCAAGAGTTTGAAGTTGCTGTGAGCTGTGATGCCACAGTACTCTACCGAGGGCAATAAAGTGAGAGTCTGTCTCGAAAAAAACAATTAAATAAATAAAATATTCAGCCATTAAAAAAAATGGAGACTTTACATCTTTTGTATTAACCTGGATGGAAGTGGAACACATTATTCTTTGTAAAGCATCACGAGAATGAAGAAGCACGAGTCCTATGTATTCAATTTTGATATGAGGACAATTAACTATGTAGTATAGTGTTCAGGGTGGGGGAAGTGGATAGCAGAGAGAGGGAAGGAGGGGGGGACAGGAAGAGCAGAGAGAAGGAAGGAGGGAGGGGGGTGTGGTCTTGGTGTGTGACACATCTCTTGAGGGCAAAGCACAATTGTAAGAGGGACTTTACCTAAGGAATGTAATCAATGTAACCTGGTTTCTTGTACCCTTAATAAATACCCAACAATAAAAAAATAAAAAAACTATCTGAGTGTGTATAATAAAATATATTTTTAATTAAAAAATAAAAATATAAATAATAAAATAATCACTAACCAACTTCAACATTTACTGTGCCATGTACTGTTCTATTGTTAACTGTTTTCCCCATGTAATATGGGCTCAGTTGTGTCCCCCTAAAAGGCATATGTTGAGGCATAAACCTCCAGTATGTCACATGTAACTGTACATGGAGGTAGGACCTTTAAAGAGGTAATGAAGTTAAAATGAGGTCATTCATGTGAACTCTAATCGAAATGACTGTTGTCCTTATACACAGTGGAGATTAGAACATGAACACTAAGATGTTAAGAGGGAAGAGCAAGACAGCCATGTAAAAGGCAAGCAGAGGGCCTCAGAGGAAGCCACCCTGCTGCCATGATCTTGAACTTCCAGCCTCCAGAACTGTAGGAAAATAATTGTTTAAGCCACCAAGTCTGTAGTACTTTGTTATGACTCCCCTAGCAAACTAATACAATTTGTAGCATTTATTCTTGGCATAGCCTCAAAAGGCAGGTACTATTGTCTCTGTTTTACAAGAAGAAACCTGGGGCAGAGGGAAGCTAAATAACTTGCCCAACATCAACCACCACAGTGTAACATCTGGGTACCAAGATATGCTGTGCTACCATAAAAATCCCCAAATCTTAGCCAGTTAACACAACAAAGGGTTGTCTCTCATTCATATGGCAAGCCCAGCAATTGGTGGCATGGGCTACTTATTCCTACTTACTCAGGGATCCAGGCTCATGGGTGCTTCATCCCAACATGATTCCACAGGCCCTGAGGTCAGGGAAAGGGTGCATAGCGAATCCTACATTGACTCTGAAGCTGCTCCCTTCTCATCATTTCCTCTTACATTCCCTGTACTAAGGCAAGTAATCAGACCACAGCTGTCTCCAAAGGGCTTAAGGCAGGAAGCACAATCCCACCACATGCCCAGAAGGAGAGGAAAACCAGAGTATTTATGGATAGCCTCATGGCAGCTACACAGGGCAAGCAAGCTCATGGTGAACGTGTCTTCCCCAATACAGGGAGAGCAGTAGGGCAAAGAATTCTCTTCACCTGGAGAGACGTCTGGTCTCTGGCTTTAGCTACTGGGAGTGAATGTCAGGGTCCCTGGAGTGTCCTGCCTTATAACAGCATCGTTATCTGCCAGGGGCTTTAGCCATCAGGCAGTCTAAGAAGGTGATGTATGTTGGGGGATTTGGGTCATGCCATATGACTTCTGACCTCCAGAAGGGCTGAAGACTAATGGTCAGCCACACAATCACTATAGGATCAAGTTCAAGAAGAGTCCTGAACACCCGAGGCTTGGCTGAGCTTCCTGGGGTGGTGGGACTCTGTGTGTACTGCCTCACCTTGTTGATACTAGGAGGGGAACGTGTTCCCAGGACATGGGACTTCCCATCTGGACCTGCTCCAGATTCTGCTCTAAGTGTCTCTTCCTTCCATGGTTCTAATTTGTATTCTTTCACGCTAAGAAACTGTGCTCACAAACATAACACTTTCCAGGGTTCTGTGAGTCATTCTAGTGAATTATCAACCAAAAAGGTGGTTGAGGGAACCCCCAAATTTGTAGCCAGCTGGTCTGAAGTGAGGGTGGCCCTGAGATCCCCTGAATTTCTAGTGGGTATTTATCTTTTATCTTTTTCAATTTTTTTTCTATTCAACCTAACACTTTGTTATATTGCTTTGCTGAGATTTTCCCATTTAGAAAAGAGAACCCATCTTTTAGTTGTTGCTTCCTTCCTTCATCTCAAATTAGGGATAATTTCACCAACTAGACTTCATTACAAAACCAGCTTTTCAATAATACATTCCAATTTAATTTTTTATATAGCTTGAAACTGAGGGTTACAATGCATACATTTGAAAATAAAATGACATCTTTTCACATAACTTATTTTGAATAGTAAAAAATAACCTTATATACCTTACCATCAACTTCCATGCAAATTAAGAAGCAACATTGTCAACTAATACATCAATATTCCCAGTGTTGGTTATTACTGAGGGTTCAATTTCTGACTATTCATCTCCCTAATTTAAAATTTGTTCTCAGAATTATGTTTTTTTTTTTTTTTTAGAATTATGTTTTTAAAAACTGCCTTTTGGAAGGGCTTTTTTTCCTTCAGGGTGATGGCAACATTAAATGTTGAAAAAAAATGTGTCAGATATCAAAGATAGTATGAAAATACATATAGCTACATAAATACAAAAAAGATCCCAAACCTGGTCAGGTGGTCTGGCCTCAAGTCTTTGATTTAAGGCTCTCAGTACTCCCACCCACCCCCTTTTTTTGAGACAGAGTTTCACTCTGTCTCCCTGGGTAGAATGCTGGGGCATCATCTTAGCTCACAGCAACCTAACACTCATGGGCTTGAGTAATCCTCTTCCCTCAGCCTCCCAAGTAGATGGAACTATAAGTGCCCACCACTATGCCCAGCTAGTTTTTCTATTTTTAGTAGAGATAGAGTCTCTCTCTCACTTAGGCTGGTCTCAAACCTCTGAGCTCAAATAATCCACCCAGCTCAGCCTCCCAGAGTACTAGGATTACAGGTGTGAGACACTGCGCCTGGCCTCTCAGAAAATTTTTAAAAACTCCTCTGCTTTTTTTTTGGTCTCATCTGTACAATGGAGGTAGATTCAGATAAAATGGTCTGAAAGAAAAGAAAAAAGAAAATTCTCCTTTCTTCCATGCTCACACTACCCCCGGAACCAATGCTGGGTCCAGAGTCCTGCAATCCCTGATACCTAACAGGGAAGATTGACTCAAATATTTCACTTCTCAGGGTCTTCATGTAACAAAGAAATGCAATAGATGGAAGAGGAGGGGGAAGAAAGGGAAAAAGGGAGAGAGACAGGCAAAACAGGAGGCATCTAGCAGGTCATAATAGGCAGTAATGAAGGGCTGTTGCTCTTATATTAGGAAAGGTCAGACCAAGTAGGGTCAGGAGGGTGAGGAGCTTTAGCCAGGGTGCAAGAGGACATGTCCAGAACCAACTTAGGGAACAACTCTCTCCTGCTGACCTAACAGGGTGTCCAGCTGAAAGAGGACTAGTCACGCATACACACACTTCACCTGGGTCCCCGGGGGAGAAGGTACTCACATCCAGCCTGAGCAGGACATGGCCAGTGGGGCAGACACGAGGAGCCCAGGACACACTTGTGATGTCAGTGCTCCTGTTCCTTCCACCACAGCAGTGGTGTGTAGAGGAAGGAGTTTCACGTTCACCTTGACACAGTGAACAAGCATGTCCCTTGCTGAAGCCTTCAGTGACCGGCCACCTTCATGTGCCCACCTCAGGGCCCTCAGGAGAATCATTCTACCTCATTGACCCTGGCATCCTGATCTGTTCTTGAAGGGGGTTGACAGTGTGTCCACCAGGGTTCCCTCCACCAGTTCACCTTTGTGGCCCTACAGCAGCTTTGTCCACATGGCTGAGCCTCAGGATTGGTGGAAACAGACTGCATCTACTCGGGAGACGAGGCAGAGTCTGTCACATTGGAGATGGGACAGGGTGACAGGAGGGCCACAGTGAGCTGCCCTACAGTGTCCAGGCAATGCAGCCCCCACTCCACTGAGGGCTCTGCTCCAGGAAGAGGTGGAGGACCAGGGATGAGAAGAAGCTGAGGCGGTCTTTGCATGCCTCAAAATCCATATGAGTCTTCTTCCCTGGACCCACAGGAGCTGACTGGCACCTGTGCACCCCTGCTCTACCCCACGGAGCCCTGAAGTCTCTCCTTGGTCTGGAGTCTGGACTGAGGTAGAGATTTATAACTTGCAACTCTTTTTTTTTTTTTTTTTTGGAGACGGAGCCTCAAGCTATCCCCCTGGGTAGAGTGCCATGGCATCACGCTCACAGCAACCTCCAACTCTTGGGCTCAAGCGAGTCTCCTGCCTCAGCCTCCCAAGTAGCTGGGACCACAGGCGCCTGCCACAACGCCTGGCCATTTTCTTTTTTTTTGGTTGCAGCCATCATTGTTGTTTGGCGGGCCCAGGCTGGGGATTCGAACCCGCCACCTTAGGTGTACGTGGCTGGTGCCTTAGACGCTTGAGCCACAGGCGCCGAGCCATAACTTGCAACTCTTTTGTGCTTTGCATCTTCCCCCTCAAGCTGTGCAGAGTCACTGCTTATTTATGTCACAGACTGAAGGAAATTAATTACCACTCCTTCCTTACCTCAGTGATGTGAGGGTTCAGGCATGGGATGACACCAGCCCAGAGCCCAGACCACATCTTGTTTGGGTGGGAAAAAGTGAAGGAGTGAGGAAAGTAGGAGTGTCATGGTGCATCTTCTCAACTGTCTTGATCAGAATCACATCCCAGGGTTTCTGGAGGAGAAATGTTGGGGATCTGCAAGACACAGGACGAGTTTGACCACATTGCCAGGTTTGCGCAACAGCACCAGGAGGTTTAAAGGAGGCCCATTTAACACTGTGCTCCCCTTTCATTGAGGTGATTAGGTCTGAATTTAAATCCTGGGACTGAAATTCTATAGAGAGTAAGTGGGAAGTTTCCTCATTTCAAACAATTGTTATTGATAGGCGAGGTTTTTTTTGTTTGTTTGTTTGTTTAGTTTGGTTTTGAGACAGAGTCTCACTACGTTGCCCTTGGTAGAGTGCTATGACATCACAGTTCACAGCAACCTCCAAGTCTTGGCCTTAAGTGATTTTCTTGCCTCAGCCTCCCAAGTAGCTGGGACTACAGACGCCCACTGCAACACCCAGCTATTTATTTTTTTGTTTGTTTCTTTGTTTGTTTGGTTTTATTTTGGTAGAGGCCTGGTTTGAACCCGCCACCTCCAGTATATGGGGCTATTTTGTTGCAGAAGTCATTGTTGTTTAGCTGGTTTGGGCCACCCTCAGTGTATGTGGCTGGTGCCATAAACACTGTGCTTCAGGAACCAAGCCAGATAGGTGAGCCTGATATTTAAAAATATTTAAAACATTTTAGAATTCTGGAGGGAATGAGCATCGTTACAACTTTACTGACTAAATTGCCTGAGGGGCACTTCCTTACACTCTGTATAAAAAGTCAACAGTGTAATCACCCAAAACAGTGACAGTGCAAGGTTGTTCCCCTCTTTGCTCCTGTGGTTATATTTTTACTGTATGCATCCTTATAAAGGTCTCAAGCAATAGTTACGGATATGGAAGAAAATGCATATTTGCACTTCCCTTCCCAAAGAGGTAAACACTTCAAATTTGATGTGTATCTTCTGGGATCTTTTTCAAAGCACGTGTATTCATATTTTTGGATACATTCACCTATGTAACTTATAAGAATATCAATGTGATCTTACCATATTCTTCTATTTATTCATTCATTCAAAAACATGTGAGAGGCACTGAGAGAAAGATAAAATGGTAAGAAAACTAGGCCAAGTCCTCAGGCTCTGTCTCAGCTGGGAGACAGATAGTAGTGACAAAGCACACAGATCACAGGCCTGAGTTCGGGGGCTGCTGCTCAAGAGCAAAAGAGAGTGCTCCAGATGAGGAGCTGGCCTGTGCACAGGGCTTCCAATGAGCTGAGGGAAGACAAGTGTGAGTGGACAGGGGGCTTGGGGCAAAGGGAGGCAGAAAATGTACTGTGACTTCCTTTTTCAAGGTTAAAAATGTCAGAAATGAGTCAGATTGGAAAATCATGTAGATGCTGTATGCATTGGAGGGGTGTGTGTGGATGAAAGAGAGAGAGAAAGAGTGAGGACAGAGAGGTGCATGCCCTCTTGGGAGAGAATTTTGAATGAATGAAATCTATTCATGTGTCCAGAATGTACTTCCTGAGCACTACTTCACAACAGGCACTGCTTTGGGTCCTGAGAATACAGCAGTAAAGAAAGCAGTCGAGGTCCTGCCCTCACGCAGACAACCAACAGAGGAGGCAAGACACATGGGAAGGAAAGCAGTCGAAAATTAAGAAGTATTGGAGTTGACTGCTATTCCTACAACACTCCTGAATATTTTTCTTTTGGTAACTCAGATCTAGGCTAAGAAAAAGAGGTAAGTGAAAGTATGGATCAAAGGGAGTAGAAAGATCCAAAGTCCAACTAGGAATTCTGAGGTCATAGCTGTGGGCTGAATTTTGTTCTTCAAAACTCCTGTGAAATATTGACCCTGTACCTCAGAATGGGACTGCATTTAAAGAAAGGGTCTTTAAAGAGGTGACGAAGTTAAACTGAGGTCCTACATGTGGGCCCTGATCCAATCTGACTGGTGTCCTTATTGGAAGAGGAGATGAGGACACAGGTACACACTGTGGGACCACCAAGTGAGGACACAGAGAGGAGACAGCCCTCTGCATGCTCCAGAGTGAGGCCTCAGGAGAAACAAACTCTGTTATACCTTGATCTGGGACTGCCAGGCTCCAGAATTATGAAGAAATAAATACCTGTTGGTTAAGCCGCCCAGTGTGTGGTAATGTCATGATGGCCCTCTTCAACTCACACAGTCAATAAAGTCAAGTTTTTCTAATACTTTAGCATTATGCCAGCACCCCATGTCTGGAACCCTATCTAAGGCTAGGTCAGAAACTCTGAGGAGGGGCCAGCAGTTAGAAATAATTCTTATTTATTTTATTTATGTTTTTATTTTAATCATCGCACATATTTTAAAGAACTTGGCCAGGCACAGTGGCTCATACCTATAATCCTAGCACTCCGGGAGGCTGAATCAGGAGGATTGCTTGAGGCTAGGAGTTTGAGACCAGTCTGAGAAAGAATGAGATCCCTTTTCTACAAAAAAGAAAGATCAAGCGTGTGGTGGCAGCACCTATAGTTCCAGCTTCTTGGGAGGCTGAGTCGGGAAGATCACTTGAACCTAGAGTTTGAGGTTTCTGTAAGCTAGGCTGATGCCACAACACTCTAGCCTATTCAGCAGAATAAGATTCCGTCTATTTAAAAAAAAAGGGGTGGAGGGGGGCATAATGGATTAAAGTTTGGTGAGGACAAGGTCTCCACAGGGTCTTCAAATATTTTTCCACAAAATAGTCTGTTAGTTACAAATGGACAAAAAAGGTCAGGTGAACACACAGAGAGATGGTTGCCAACTACAAGCCGAAAGATGAGGCCTCAGAATGAAAGCTGGTAGACACTTCCTTAACTAAACAGTAAAAGCCATATCACCAATAGTGGAACCAACTGATATTGTGTGACCCTGATGCACGTGGGGTTGGGGTGTGTTTCATCCTATAGGGTGCTATGAGGACAGAACATCAGTTTTATGGCAGTCTTCCCCAGAAGATTTAACGAGAATCATGTGGAACAGTCAGACTACCCCAAACAAAATGTATTCTTCATGTTCTCAAGGTCATAAAAGACAAAGACAGACCAAAGAATGTCTCCAGATTAAAGGATATATCAGCTAAATGCAATGTGTGGTTCCAAATTTGATCCTGAACCTAGGGAAAAATAGTTGTGAAGAACATTACTGGGGCCAGTGACACAATTTCAACATGGACTGTGTTTTAGTGAGTAGAATTGTGTCAATGTTGAATTTCCATGTTTTTATCCTTGTACTGTAGTTATGCAGGAGATGTCCTCATTCACAAATATTTAAGGGATACCAGGGCATAGATTCTGCAAGTTATTACATATATGGAGAGAAAGAAAATGAGAGAGAATGATAGAGAATGATAAAGTAAATGGGGCAAAGTGCAGAAGCTCTTTGTACTATTGTACTTTCCTGCAATTTTGAAGTTATATCAGAATTAAAGATTATCAAAAGGAAACACCTCAACAAAACAAAATAGAAAAAAACCCATCCATTCTTGTTTGTCTCATATATACATCCTATAGAATAAGGGAGTTTAGGAGGTGGCTGAGAGAGGTTGAGGGGTCATAGGAAGCTAGGATTAGCGGCATCCAGGAGGCTAGAACCTAGAGCGTGGTTGGTTGGAGCAAATATGTCTGTCCAGAGGCACATTGGGAATCCCGAGTATTTGACCAAAAGGATACCTCAGAATCCAAGATATCAGCATGTCAAATCAAGACTGGACACCGGTAACAGTATGGCTAAATACACTGAGAAACTAGAAGAGATAAAAAAAAAAAAAAGTCCCACAGATGGCTGCCCTTCTAAGCCAGAACCAGATTATAGGTACAAAAAAGATGAGCCTTTTAAGAGACTAAAAGTTACAACTTTTGCCCAGCTGGTCATCCAGGTTGCTTCCCTATCTGATCAAACACTGGAAGTGACAGCAGAGGAGATTCAGAGGCTAGAAGACGATGATTCTGCAACTTCGGCCCCTGATGCTGAAATTACTGCTGGGACCAACAGGAAAGGGAGCCTGGGTGAGCAGTCACCTAGCCCTGTCCAGTTCATAAACAACACAGGAGCAGGAGACTCCAGTCGCTCAACTCTTCAGAGCATCATCAGTGGTGTTGGGGAACTGAATCTGGACAAAACGCTAGTGGAGAAAGCAGAGCCCAAAGACAAACCTTATCCTGACTGCCCCTTCCTGCTGTTAGATGTGGGTGATAGAGATTCTTACCAGCAGTGCCACATTGTTGGAGCTTACAGTTACCCAATTGCAACTTTGTCTAGAACAATGAACCCTTATTCAAATGATATTCTTGAATATAAAAACGCCCACGGCAAGATCATCATTCTGTACGACGACGATGAAAGGCTGGCCAGTCAGGCAGCCACTACCATGTACGAGCGGGGCTTTGAAAATCTCTTCATGCTTTCTGGAAGTCTAAAAGTCTTATCTCAGAAATTCGCAGAAGGACTGATTACTGGTTCCCTACCAGCACATTGCCAGCAGGCCCTTCCTCCTGATTCTGCCCAGAAACGATCCAGCCCCAAAGTGCCACCCCTACCTGCTGAGAATAAATGGAGATTTACCCCCAGAAGACTTTAAAAAGATAAAATATTATCTGGAAGAGGATCAGGGTCCCACAGAAAATTCTAGCCAGGTGAACCAAGTTAACTCTTCTGGAAGAGACTCCATGGTGTCTGGTGCCTGCAGTGCTCAGAACCTGCCTGCTGGGGGCTCTGCCAGCCACTCGAACCCCCGCTCACTGGGCAGTGGACACTAGCAAGGCAAACCCGGAAGTAAAGACTTTGTCTCACTTAGTCAAATAAATGTTTTTTTCTCTTTTTGGAAAAAAAAAAAGAATAAGGGAGTTTATATAGAGAGAGCAATATATGTAAATGTACATATTTATTTCAAGATCCATACCAGTCTGTGCTATTGGATACACACATACCCTATATAAATTCGTCATTCAGAGGTTATGTTGAATGACCTAGTATTTTGAATGATCAAGTATCACAATGCTATCACCAACATGTCCCTTCCCAATTCCTGGAGTCATGAAAGGATGTCCTCCTTTCCTGGGGCCAGCTCATGATAAAGGGGTGCCCCTCCTGCCTGAAGACCCAGTATGCCCATCTTGCATACTTCATGTTTAACTGCCCCTTGAAACAGAGACACCCCTGGAACTCTGGGGCTGTAACCCCCCAGCCGCCAGGAGCAGCAGTGAGCCCAACACCAGCAGCTTCTGTAACTAGAAAAGAGACTCTCAGGCTTCCTCCTCTGTCAGCACCTGTGATAGCTGCCCAGAGAGTTGTGTCACTACAAGCAAGGAGAGAGCTCTCTTACTCAATAGGATCCCTCAGGACGGGACATGACACCTCATCCTCAGTTCTTCTCTGCTAACTTATCAATAATATTCCAAGTATGCTTTCTGAAAATGATAATGAAAACCTCTACGCTTATAGCTAGATTTCAGGGCTTCTGCTTTCAAATGAACATTTCCTTTTTAGTAAATAAATTTGTATGTTCTTTCCTTTCAAAAATAGTAACAGAAAATGGTGCTTTGAAGTGGAGGTAGCGCTATACTTAAAATGCCTCATGAAATGACTGAATTAGCAAATTAACTAGGTCTATAGTTACTAAACATTCTTCAGTTCACTTTCTTGATTTATCAATTTTAAGGTTTTGACTGAGGCTTGAAAGTGATGTGTGTATATACACACATTTGAACATACATGTGCATACAGACACAGTTTTTACATGTTTCTAAGCTCCCGAAAAACTCCAAGCAGTGAAGCCCTAAATTGGTTCCTAGAACTATGTGACTCCAATACTGGTGGACTTTTCATTGTTAGTTTGGTGTGTATTTGTCTTCTCCAGCCTCTTTCAATTCTTATTTGCCATAGGCAGTTATTTCCTTTTAATTTCCACAGGAATTAATTCAAAGCCTTATAGCCAAGTTCACTTCTTTGATTATTAACTTGTAGGGAATCCCACACTAGAATATATTTTTTTCTACTAAAAGCCTTTCATATCATGTAGGACATGTACACGTATTTGAGACACAGCCTTAGTTTCAACAAGTTCCACTATAATTGCAGGTATTATAAAAGCATCATAATTGAGCCCAACAAAATTTCTATAGATCAGATCCAAAGAAATATACTTTCCAAGTACATGAAGTTCAATTGTAAAAATCTATGATATTTCATATTGTGGTCAAGACACTGTAACTTTTGGTTTTAGCAATAAAAATTATACATTATTGTGTAACTGATTTCTATATGACATATCTTTCCTAAGAGAATTGGTGTATTTCCTGGCAGACATTGCTTCGGACAGAGAAGTGTCACTATTCTGTGAGTGTTGGGGGACTCACAGGGACCACACAGCTGGTGGAAGAGTTGAGGGTAGGGTTCTCATGGCCACTGCCTGTGTTTGATCCGGAACTTTGATGGTTCTACTCCAGTCATATTTTAGTATCACCTGGCATTTTAGTTCAGGATTATTACTACTTATTGACAATATTTTAAACTTAACCATGAATTTCTGGATATCTTGCTAGCATTCTTGCATTCCCCTTTCTTAAATCCAGATTTTGTTTATACTAGTGAACATTGTGGAGGATTCTTTCTGAAAAATTTGTGTGTGGTATACTTTCCCTCTGTTTGGGTGTCCAAACGTGTCCTTGGTTTTCTTTTACAACTAAATTCTCATTTGCCAGCCTCAGAACTTGCAAGAGAGGGACTAAGTACCCCAGTGACGAGGTGTCCTTCTGGGAATGGGGCTTTGTGCAGTTACATTAACAAATGGGGTACACTGCACGGAATGCTTACCAGTACGCTATCGCAACATGGGCACAGTGTAGGATTTCAAAGCCTATATTAATATTTGAAGCAATCTCTAATTAAGAATAAAAAGTTTTAAATAGTGATGTTTATTAAGAAAAAGAAAGAAAAATTCTATTTTTGCCCATAAAAGAATAAGTCCCCTAACTATGTAATCCAAAGCTACAAAGTAGTCTGTTCTCACCTATGTATCCTTTTTTAAAATTTTTAACTTAATTTTTATTAAATCATAATTGTATATATATTTATGGGGTACCCAATGTGTCTTAAATCTCACCAGGGGTGAAATTGGTCTGAAGTTCTCCTTTTTAGTTGGGTCTTTTTCTGGTTTGGGTATCAGGGCGATGTTTGCTTTGTAGAGCATGCTAGGGAAGATTCCTTCCTTCTCAAATTATTGGAATAATTTCTGCAGTTTGGGTCTAAACCCTTCTTTGAAGGTTTGGTAGAATTCTAGTATGAAGCCATCTGGACTAGGGCATTTTTTTGTTGGGAGATTTTTACTGTTTCTTTGATCTCAGTTCTTGAAATTGATGTGTTCAAACGATCCATGTGTTCTTAGTTAAGTCTAGGGAGCACGTGCAATTCTAAGTATTGATCCATTCCTTCCACATTGTCAAATATCTGGGCATAGAGTTTCTTGTAGTACTCAGAGATGATCTCTTGTCTCTCTGTGGCATCTGTTGTTACTTCCCCTTTATCATTTCTGATTGATTGAGGTTATTCGAGATTTTACTTCTCTGTTTCTAGTGAATCTGGCCAAAGATTCATCAATTTTATTTATTTTTTCAAAAAACCTACTTTTTGTTTCATTAATTTTCAGAACAATCCCTTTTTTTCAATTTCATTAATCTCTGGTTCAATTTTGGTTATCTCTTTTTTTCTGCTGGGTTTGGGATTAGATTGTTCTTCTTTTCTCAATTCCATAAGATGGCTTTTGAAGTTTGTTGATGTGCTGTCTATTTTTTGTTTGTCTTGTTAGAACCCACCCCCCAGTGCATTGTTAGAACCTGCCACTCCTGGTGCATGGGGCCAGTGCTCTAATCATTGAACTACAAGCACCCAGCCTCTCTCTGTTTTTTGAATCTAATGTAATAATTTTCCCTCTTATGACTGCTTTTGCTGTATCCCACAAGTTTGGGTAACTTGTGTCTTCATTGTTGTTATGTTGGAGGAATTTAACAATTTCCTCTTTTATCACTTCCTGAACCCAACTATCATTCAGCATAAAGTTGTTTAATCTCCAAGTCTTTGTGTAGGGATGAATGTTTTTGTTGGAGTTGAGTTCGACCTTTATTGCCTTGTGGTCTGAGAAGATACAAGGTATAATTTCTATTCTTCTAATTTTGCTGAGGTTTGATTTGTATCCTAGGATGTGGTGTATCTTAGAGTATGTATTGTGGGCTGAAGAGAAAAATGGGTATTCTTTAGCTTTGGGATGGTGTGTTCTGTATATATCTATTAATCCCATTTGTTCTAGAGTCACATTTAAATCCTTTGCATCTTTGTTTAGTTTCTATTTAGAGGATCTGTCCAGTTCTATCAGAAGGGTGTTAAAGTCCTCAGCTATTATGATCTTATGAGATATATTGCTCAGACCCATCAAAGTCTGTTTCATAAATCTGGGAGCATTTGAGTGGATAAATATTTAAAATTGAAATGTCTTCCTCTTGTATTGTCTCTTTGACCAGTATAAACTGTCCATCTTTGTCATTCTTAACTCTAGTTGCTTTAAATCTGCTTGTATCTGAAAATAAGATTGCAACCACTCTTTTCTTCTGATTTCCATTTGCTTAAAATAGTAATATGTGTATTTTACTAATATTTAAAGAGGTCCCTCTACCCATTCTGGTTGTCAGTTAGTGTAGAATTTCCCTTCCTTCTTACTACAAAAGTCGAGCAAGAAACTCCAGCAATGTGAATGCTAATATGATAATTGTACAAATAGTTAATAAGCATGGGTAATGAGTACATCGGTGTAGGTAAGATGGTGGAAATTAAAAGGGAAAAAATAAAAATCAAGCCAGAAAGAAAACATAAATATTAATATTAATACAATATTGATTTCCTATATCAAGTCATTTAGTGAGTGGAGAAGCCATATAAGCCTAGGAGGGCCACCTTTCATGCCTAATGCCTTATTCACTTAACTGTAATCATTAACACTTGGATCTTCTTCAATCTTATAAGTTGAATTACAAAGCGGGTGGGGGAGGGACTACTGAGAGGCTTAAAACGAAGACTTGAGGCCAGATCCATCTGTCTATGTTTGGGTTATGTTGGCTCTGTCCTGCTCAGCTAGCTACGGGCTCCTCCCCAGCCCAGCTCCCCTAGATGTGGCCGTATACTAAGAGAACCCAACTTCAACTCTCTTTTCTTCCATGCTCACACCACACCCTGAACCAATGCTGGGTCCAGAGTCCTGCAATCCCTGATACCTAACAGGGAAGATTGACTCAAATATTTCACTTCTCAGGGTCTTCATGTAACAAAGAAATGCAATAGATGGAAGAGGAAGGGAAAGAAAGGAAAAAGGGAAGACAGAGACACTAATGCAAAACCTGAACGTGGTATTAGTTTCCTACCCTGAAGACATCCACATAGTACCTCAACAGAACAATAATATGGAATATTATATTCTATAATAGAATTGAATAATTAGCATGCAGATACATTTGTGAATCCATAAATGTGTGCATATAAATAATACATACATTGCATTCTAAAGTATAAGCCTCTGAGCATTGCCTTGCACTGAGCGCTAAATGTTAAGTAACTTTGAAATGGAAATGTTAGGTCTTTGAAAGTCTGCCTCAAAAGCACCAAATGCAAGCCACGCCTCTCAGCAGAGCTGCAGGAACAGGAGACACTGGGCAGCTAAACTTGTCTAGGTATTTCCAAATTTCTTCTTCCTCATCCCTGAGGAGGGTGATCTGGCTGGGCAGGGCAGATGGTGCCCATCTCCCCTCCATACCTTTGCCCAGGCTGCTACCCTCACTGAAAACTTTGGCCTTACCCAGCCCTCAGTCACTCTCTACCTCCTTAGTGACCCAGGTTGGTCTCCAGGTCAAGCAACCCACCTCGGCTTCCTACTGTGTGGCCTGCAAGGCTTTTTTTTGAGTCTCACTATGTCACCCTTGGTAAAGTGCTGTGCCATCATAGCTCACAGCAACTTCAAACTCTTGGGCTTAAGAGATTCTCTTGCTTCAGCTTCCCAAGTAGCTGGGACTACAGGCACCTGTCACAACACCTGGCTATTTTTTGTTGCTGTTGTTTAGCAGGCTTAGCAGGGTTCAAATCTACCAGCCTTGGTGCATGTGGCCGGTGCTCTAACCAGTGAACTATAGGCACCGAGTCTGTAAGGCTTTTCTTAACTGAACTGTGTCATTCCAGAAAGTAAAGCCTGAGACAAGAGTGTACAGCCAAGGTTATTTTAGAACGAGCCTCCAGGAAGGAGTATGGGACAGACTGAGTGAAAGGGAAAAAGAAAAAAGTCAATACTTTAGGGGTTTGTTTTTGGTTTTTTAAAGTTAGAAGATAGAAGTGGCTTCCGCAGGGTGCCAATTTCCTTGTATGTCCTGGCTGCATATGGACAAGTGCCAGGCTAGTACCAGCCTTGTCTATCCCTTAGCCAGAAAGGAAGAAATGTACAAAGGAGCTTGATCAGGCCACTGCTGGCCTTAAAGCTACCTAAAGAACTTGAGGAAGGGCACAGAGGAACCCAGAACAAACTTTGCAGTTGGTAGGGCCATGCTCAGAGCAAGGGGGGCAGTTTTGCTTTCTCAGCACTCAAGTGGTTTATTTTCTTCTGGTTAGATGATGGCACTGCTTCTAACATTGTTCCCACCAGCCTGTTCTTAACATAGCAGGCAAAGAAATTCTGGAAAATTTAGGTCACAGCATGTTCCTCCTCTGTGCCTCCAGCAGCCCGGCATCATCTGGCAAAGGGCAGGGTTCTCAGGGGACTCCATTAGCCCCACAAGACCTAGCCCTTTACTTGCTCCTAATCTCACCACCTGCTCCACTCCCTTTGGTCCACTCCTGTCCAGCCATGCAGACTTCCCACTCTGTTTTGAACATTCAGGAATGGTCCACATCTCAGGGCCTTTGCACTTCTTATGCATTCTACCCACAAACACAAAGTTCACGGAAGCTGAGAAATTCTTATAGTGTGTAGTACAGAAGGACAAAGATATCTATTCCATATCTGCATGGCTGGCTAACTCATTTCCACCTAGTCTTTTTTTTTTTTTTGAGACAGAGCCTCAAGCTGTCGCCCTGGGTAGAGTGCTATGGCATCACAGATCACAGCAACCTCCAACTCCTGTGCTCAAGCGAGTCTCCTGCCTCTGCCTCCCAAATAGCTGGGACTACAGGCGCCTGCCACAACGCCCGGCTATTTTTTGGTTGCAGCCGTCATTGTTGTTTGGCGGGCCCGGGCAGGATTTGAACCTGCCAGCACAGGTGTATGTGGCTGGCGCCTTAACCGCTTGGGCCACAGGCGCTGAGCCCACTTATTCTTTAAGTCAAAAGTCAACTTCATGGTGAGGTCTCCCTGGTCATCTCAGCTAAAATTCTAGCCCCCTGAACTCCCCACAAAATGAAGCAGGAAGGTGGGTTTCAATCCCACCTTCCTGCTTCATTTTTTCCTCTCTAGTATTGTCATGGTCTAAGATACCATACCTCTTACTTATCTTGCTTCTGTCTGGTTCTTTTAATAGACTATAAGCTCTATGAAGGAAGAGATTTTGTATTATTTTGTTTCTATCTCCTTAGGCTCATAGTGGTTGCTCAGTTAATACTGATCAGGTGAGTAATAAAAAGAAAATGTAGCCTCTTGAAAGAGAAGCTGACTGCTATGAATAGGAGACATTTTATCAAAAACCCTCCAATTTATAAAACTCAAAAGATAGTTGAATAACAGAAAAATCAATAATCAAAGTAGACTATTGAGCTGAAACATTGGCCTGGATATTCTTGCAATGTTGGTATCAAAGAATAAAGAAAGGGGAAGTAATTTGGGGGATTAAACTTGAGAGACATGTAAGATAGATTTGGAACATCTAAAATCTCTTTAATAGGAGTTCCAAAAAAGGAGAACGAAAAGAATAGATGAGAGCAAATATTTAAAGACATTATTAAGAGAAATTCAACAGAACTGAAGAAAGTTATATAACTATCCACATTGAGATACAATAACAAAAACAGAAACAACATGATTTAAAACTGAGTAGAGAATCTGAACAGACATTTCTTTAATGAATGACAAGTGACCAATGAACACATGAAAAGATGTTCAACATCATTAGTCATTAGGAAAATGCAAATGAGAGCCACAATGAGATACCACTTTGCAGACTCACACTAGGATGGTCATAACCAATAAGACAGACCATGAAAAGTGTGGGTGAGGAAGTGAAGATATTGTAATGAACTCTTGTTTATTGCTAGTGGGAATATAAAACAGTCTAGCAGATTTGAAAAACCAGTTTGGCATTTCCTTCAAATGCTAAATATACAGTGGCCATATAATCCAGCAATTCCACTTATAAGTATATATCCAAGAGAAATTAAAAACAGATGTCCACACAGAAACTTGCACATGAATGTTCATAATAGCATTATTCATAATAATCTAAAAGTGGAAACAACTCAATGTCTCAATAAATCTTAGCTGTTATTACCTCTGGAAGATGGCCAAGAAAACCAAGTGTTTAGCTTTCTTTTCTTTGTAGTAGAGGAAGACAATGGAAATGGTGATTGAGAATGTGGTAAATGAGGCAACTTGCCACATTCACCAAGAAAAACATGCCACAGAATTACACTGTATTAAAATAATAAGGTGCACAATAGGTAAGAGGTGGAAGCAACCTAAATATCCATCAACTATTGAATTAATAACGAAAACGTTTTAAGGCATCCAGAGTGTGATCATTTGTTATACCGGCCCTGGAAAACTTATACAGAGGTCATGCAAGAGCACAAAATCAAGCAAAGTCCCAAGACAGTGCCTTAAAACAATAACAATCATTTCTTTTGCTCACAAATTTTAGGATTGTCAGGCTTAGCTAGGCATATCTTATTCAGAGTCTCTCAGTGGTCGTAGCCAGATGGTGACTGGGGCTGGGGCCATCTTGAAGATGTCTTCCTTCAAGTGTCTGGCATTTAAGGACTGAAATAACTAGGGGCTGAAATAGACATGCCCCTTAACCAGATGGTCCTCCCATGATTTTTCTATATGGCAACAGCATTCTATTGTAGAAGCTGTCACAAAAATATGCCCAGCCAAAAGGGGAGGAAATAGACTACACGTCTTGATAGGTGTGTAAAATAATTTGCATTAGTAATTCAGAATTGCAGGGCAGATGGTGAAGTTCACCCCTCAGAACTGTCTTACCATGAGGGGCAAGTAAGTTGCAATATTTATAATCCAGAAACCATCAATCAGTCATGCTACTAAGTACTGGCCAGGAGAAGATAAATTCTCAGGTAGTTCCAACTTTCCATGAGAGTTGAAAACATAGGTCTGGCAGCATTTGAGGTAGGCCTCAGAGAAATGCAGGTGTGGTCTGTTGGAATAAAAGCACCGAGGGGGAAGCACTGTGCACAGGTACAGGAATAGTTATGAGAGAATGTGGTCAGAGCACTGACATTATGGGCTACATAATGCTAACTCTACATGGAAATGTAGTACTGGTGCCATTTCAGAGTATAAGGGAAAGTCAAGTATTAGAGAAAATCAAAGTATTTGAGGATTACTCAAATAAATGGCACTCAAAAATTATTCGAATTTTTTTATTAGGAAAAAAAGTCAAACCCCTTACATCTCATCATACAAAAATATAATTTCCAGAGTAAAGAGCTGTAAAAAACAACAAATGGATGCAAGAATGGTAGGAAACATTGGTGTGGTGAAGAAGTCTTTTCTAAGCAGGATACAAATCCAGAGGCAATAATGGAACAGAATGACTTGTTATTCTACATAAAATTTAAAATGAAGATATGATAAAAGAACAGAAACAACTAGACAGAAACTGGGTGAAAATCATTTTCACATGTGAAGTAGAAAAATACAGTATAAGATATTCAGAATACATAGAGTTCTTATAAATCCCTAAGAAAACAAAAATTAACCAATAGAAAAATACATAAAGAATATGAATTGGCAATTCATGAAAGGTCTATAAATGCCAATAAACATAAGTTGCTCGTTCTCATGAATAACCAGAAGCATGAAAAAGAAAATTCAATTTTGTCAATATTAAGTTGGCAAAACAATTCCTTAAGACTGCTAATAGCCATTATGGACTAAAGCGGGAAAACACTTCCAAATATTTTAAATTGGCTAAGACATCTTGAAGAGCAGTATGGCAGTATTTATCAAAATTAATAATATGCATAGTTGTTTGACTAGAATTCAACTTTAAAGAACCGAGTCAGAAATACACAGAAAGATATAGAACAGCCACGTTTAGGTCAGCGTTGCTTGTAACAGAGAACGGGTGGAAATATTGTTAAGTGTTCACCAATAAAGAAATGTTTAAATAAAATGGAAGGAGAAATACACGCAACAGATAGCCTTCAGGCATTAATAATACAAGATATAAAAACAGGAAAAAAAGTTGTGTAGTAAGTGGTAGACGAAGTTCCACATGATCGTATTGTCCTGTGGTCCCAACTGTACTTAAGACATCCAGTCCAATCAAGCCTGTGAGTCTGCATAGTTTCCCACGGCACCAAACCGCTGGACACACGGTAAGTGCTATACAAAAGTTGGCTATTTTTGTGTATACTTATGTATTTTTTAATGATAATGCATAACTGGATTTCTTAGTCATTTAAAAGTAAATACATTGTGATTACCTTACTACTCTCTGCGCTCAACTGACTGCCGAACCATTTACTGTTACTCCCTCACCCCGAGTCCACAAGCAGGCTGACACCTGAAGAACAGAACTGGCCTCCTAACCTCGAGCCTCGTCAGTCAATGCGCAAGTGCGAGGAGGCGGTGCCCGGCGGCTGCCCCGCCCCCGCTACGGCGAAAACGTCACTGATCAGTGCCGCGCGCTGTTTGGTCGTACCTGTGGCCCGCCTACCGGAAGGGATTGGCGGAGCTTGACTATGGCGACCACCGCGGAGCAGTGGGTGCTGGTGGAGATGGTACAGGCGCTCTATGAGGTGGGCTCTGTTGCCAAAAGGCTCACGACCACATCTGGCCTTGGGGAGGGTGGAACGGCGCGTGTGGATTTTTGGAGGCCTTGGCAGGGTTGGCTCAGTCACGCCCCAGTTCAGTGCCTCTCACCTGAAGAGTTCCTGTGGCAGAGTGTGTGGAGGGGACTGGCGGGGCTCGGACGGAGGGTCTTGGTTTGAGCTCGCCCGCTTCGGGTCCTAACGGAAAGCAGGAGAGGAACCCGTGGGAGGGGGCGCGAGAGACAGGTCTTCAGAAACTAGAGTTAGAACTGATGGCAAAATGGGGTGGTGAAAATAGGGTGAAAAATCTGCCTGGGAAGGTCCTAGGGAAGTCAGGTTCTTGGAACTATGGAACAGTTAATCGGGGATAGAACTGTAATAAATTGTAGGGTTGTTTTTTTTTTTTCCCCCGAAGGGTACGGGAGGGTGGGTTAGAAAATAAGTTAAATTATTTAGGAGTAAGAAATAGTTTGTCATTCTTCCTGGTTTTTTCGTTATAAAGATACAACTATTTTAGTAAAATTTTAAAGGAAGGTATGGTATTTACGAGTTTTTAAAAGGCTAGGTATTCCAGGTATGTAAGATAAACGAAATCAAAATGTCAATCTCAGAGAAGGTTCATTCATTTAACAGCAGATATTCCTCACAGTGTCCAGTAGATCTTTCTGCATTTCTGTCTCTGAGCTGTTCAGTACAGTAGTCCTTAGCATATGTAGTTATTATTTTTAATTTAACTTAAATGTAAATTTAAATAGCCACATGTGAATAGTGGCTACCGTGGTCTTGAACTTATTGGACTACACAGATGTAGACATTTGGCAGTGAACAAACAGGCAAAAGTCCCCGTATTATAGAGTATATATATTCATTTAAAGTGAATTTCACTTCTCTTTTGATAATTTTTCTTTTTGAAACTTACTAGTACTATTTACTGGGTAATAATGGTGTCTTCTATTGCAAGACATCTTGGAAAATTTTTTTCTTGACAAATAGGTAAGAGAGCAGATGTGGCTCTCCTATCCTAATATATTAAGTAACGTCCAATATTAGGTTGATTATAGTGACTAAGAGAAGAGCCATTAAAATTGAATTATTTTTTAAATGTTTTTAGAAATGAATTATTTTCTATTATATATGTTGTTTGCTCACTTTGTCACCCTTCTGTAGAGTGCTATGCCATTGTAGCTCACAGCAACATAAGTCTCTTGGGCTCAAGCAGTCCTCTTGCCTCAGTCTCCTGAGTAACTGGGACTACAGTCCCCCACCACAATGCCCTAGTTTGTCTATTTTTAGTAGAGACTGTGTCTCACTCTTGCTCATGCTGGTCTTGAACTCCTAACCTCAGGCAGTCTACCCTCCTTGGCCTCCCAGAGTGCTAGGACTACGGGCTGAGCCCCATGCCCAGCTATTGTTTGCTTCCTGTTTGAAGACTCTTTGACAGGATAGCTTCTTATACCCTGAAATTAATTGTCCAACAGTGAGGTTCAGGAGAGTTCCTCCTGTATGTAACATTTCCTAAGGAGGAAGAGAAGTGGCATTTATGATTTTTATTAATTCACTGGGTAATTAGTTTCTCAATTTTTCTTAGCGTGATTTCTTTGGGGGAGCAGGATGTTTAGTGACTTGGGCAAAGGGTTGCCTGACAGAATCTATTTACTAAGAAAAGAAAGGGTATTGAGACTTATTCTTAAATGAATTATATTCAAGGGGATCAGCAAATTTTGAAAGTCATCTTAAAGAGACTTCTTATTCTAATTCTGATGCTATTTATTTATTTAAAGACAGAGTCTCACTCTTGTCACCCTGGGTTGAGAGCTGTGGCGCTATGCCTCACAGCAACCTCCAACTCCTTAAGGCTTAAGTGATCCTCTTGCCTCAGTCTCCCAAGTAGCTGGGACTGAAGGTGTGTGCCACAATACCTGGCTAATTGTTTTCCTTTTTTTTTTTCTTTCTTTCTTTCTTTTTTTTTTTTTTTTTTTTTAGTACAGACAGTGTCTCACTCTTGCTCAGGCTGGTTTCAAACTCCTGAACTCACGCAGTCCACCTGCCTGTACCTCCCAAGAGTGCTAGATTACAGGTGTGAACCAGCATGCCCGGTCCTGATGACCTTTATATGTAGAATTTGAGGAGTCTTAAATAGCATAACTCCAGGAGAAATAACTGTGTGTATGTAGCATATGTGTATGGTTTTAAAGTTATTTGTGCATTGCCTTGAAAGTTTGCGTACAAAATGTCAGCAGTTTTCCAATCTCCAAATTCTGGTTTGTTTATTTTTTTAAACTATGGAGCGTTATTATTATTTTCTTTCTTTGTAATATTTGAAAATGGGAAAAGGAGGCTTGGCACCTGTCGCTCGGTGGCTAGGGTGTCAGCCACATACACCAGAGCTGGTGGATTCAAATCCAGGCCAGGCCTGCTAACCAACAATGACAACTACAACAACAGCAGAAAAAAGAGCTGGGCGTTGTGGCAGGCACCTATAGTCCCAGTTACTTGGGAGGCTGAGGCAAGAGAATCGCTTAAACTCAAGAGTTTGAGGTTGCTGTGAGCTGTGATGCCACAACACACTACTGAGGGTGACATAGTGAGATTCTGTCTCAAAAAAAAAAAAAAAAAAAAGAAAAAAAAGAAATGGGAAAAGGAATGAGTAAAAATTAAGGGAGCTTTGAAAGTCACTTATAAGATGTAGTAGGTTAAAGGTCATGGGAGGCAGTATATACAGGTGTGCTAACTTTTATGCACAGGTGCTGGAGGGTGTGTATTTCATTTCTTGTATTGTTTTGTTTTTGACTCACTCTTAGGCTCCTGCTTACCATCTTATTTTGGAAGGAATTCTAATACTCTGGATAATCAGACTCCTTTTCTCTAAAACTTACAAATTACAAGAACGATCTGATCTTACAGTCAAGGTAAGCAATCAGATTACTGTTTGTGTAATTATAGTTGCTACATTTTTACCAAGAGGATTTGTGGTGGCTCAACTATGTTATGTTAAAATAGTTTTTGTAGTGTAAGGAAATTAAGGGAAATGAAATATAAGGATAGGCAAAATAAGGGGAAAGCTAGTACCCAAAGGAGTACCATGGTATAGTCCTGTGTACTTTGCTAGGGATAAATAGCAATCTAACAGATAGATGTTAGAGGGAAGCATGGACAGCTGGCTACTGGATTTTGAGTGTCCATATGAAAGTTACATAAGTTACTTAGGAAAAACACAACTGTTTTGAAGCCTGAGGAAAAGTTTCCCTTGTGGTCTCAAAGGAGATTTGGTGTTGGAAAGAATCCTTTTCAAACCCACCCCAAATTGAATTTTGATGTGTTTTATATAGTAAGGAAAAAAAATCCGGAGTGTAGAAATAAACTTTTCATAAATTGTCAAATCCTCCAACAAAGCATTTTGCTTGTGATGAGGAAATAGATAAGGGTGGTGAGTGCACAGAACTCAAGAGCAATTGTGTTTTTATTCTAGCTACAGCAGCCAGACATGGTCTTTCTAGCAGTGTTTTCATTAGGACTTTCTCATTCCAAGAAACCATTCAGATATTGTAGAAGTTCATGTGAGGTGACTAGCATGGCACTGTATTTTAACTCTTTTTCTCCTGTAGGAAAAGGAAGAACTAATCGAAGAGTGGCAACCAGAACCTCTTGTTCCTCTTGTCCCAAAAGACCATCCGGCCCTCAACTACAACATAGTTTCAGGGTAAATTGGTTTTGCTACTCAGAGGACTTCTCTTTGGTTTCCTATAGGTATATTTGCTACAGTGGTTTATATAGTATTCCTTTATTAACTGAAATAAAACATTTGTAAATTCTTGGGAAAAACTAAGTGCTTTAGTTCCCAATAAAAAAAATGTCTTTTAGGGATAGTATAGGAATTTTTTGAGTCTCTAATTTGATCATTAACCTTGGTCTTTCTTCTAAAAAAAAAGTTTTCAAACTAATACATTCACGTGGTAATCTTTCAAATAGGCAAACACCCTTAAAATGAAAGATATCTGCTTTTCTCTACCAAGTTTGTTCCTGGTTTTAGATCTGCCATGGGTTATTAACTTTAGGTATTAGTAGGCCAGGCAAGGTGGGTTACACCTTTAATCCTAGTACTCTGGGAAGGGGGAGGATCACTTGAACTCAAGAGTTTGAGACCAGTCTGAGCAAGAGGGAGTAAGAGTGAGTCCCTGTCTCTACTAAAAATAGAAAAGTTAGCCAGGCATTATAGTGTGTGCATGCAGTTTAGCTACTCAGGAGGCTAAGGCAAGAGGATCACTTGAGTTCAGGAGTTCTGAACCAGCCTGAGCAAGAGTGAGACCCCCCTCTCTACTGAAAATAGGAAAATTAGCCCAGGTACCTGGCTACTTGGGAGGCTGAGGCAGGAGGATCACTTGAAACCAGGAGATTGAGGTTGCTGTGAGCTAGGCTGATGCCACAGCACTGTACCTGGGGCAATAGAGTGAGACTCTGTCTGTAAATAAGTAAATAAATAAAATAGATACTAATGGCATGCTATACTACTGTTTCTTGATTCATCAACTGTAGACAGTATTCCGTTGACTCACAAAATATGAATTATGGAACTTCAGCTTATTTGTACCATTTCCCTCCTTGTTTCTAATGTCTGATCTATTTATAATTTTTAGTTCTATTGGTTATCTTTTCATTATTGTGTTTTTGTTAATTAAGTATTTAAAGAATATAGAAAATATCAGACACCTGTGTAACCACCCCCAGATTTAATAGGCATTAACATTTTGCTATCTTTACATTAAATCGAATTTTTAAAAAGAAAACAGTACAAATATTACTTAAGAAATTCTTTTCCAGGGCCAGCTACAATGGCTTACACCTGTAATCCTAGCACTTAGGGAGACCAAGGCTAGAGAATACCTTAAGGTCAGGGGTTTGAGATCGGCTTAGGCAATAGCAAAAAGAAATTCTTTCCTATCCATCATTTTACTCTTGCCTCCCATACAAGATAACCAGTGTTGTTAAGTTAGTAGATGTTTTTCCTTTGGTTATAAATTATATTTATAATTTTATTGCATATGCTTGTTGCCATGAAAATATTTAGTGTTTTATTTTAAAAAGTGATGTGAGATATTCTCCTGAGTATAGTCTTTTAATTTGTTCTGATGTAAGAGAAGATTTTTTCCTTCTGTGGATCTTTTTAGTCTTATAAAAGTTTTACACATTCTGAAATCAAATTTACCAATCTTTTATCTTATAATTTGTTCTTTTGAGGTGTTAAAAAATCCTTTTCTACTGCAAAGGTCTAATTTACTGTTTTCTGTATGGTGGTGAGTAATCCCAGCATTATTAGTTGTATAGTCTAACTTTCACCTACTGATTGGAAATTTTCATTCATTTGTATACCAAGTTCCCTTATAAAGGGTCTGTTTCTGGCTTTTATTTCTATTCTTTTGGTATATTTATCTCCATGTGCCAGAGCTTGAATCATAAATACCACAACTTTATGATAAACCTTGAGCAGAACAAGTCCCATCGACTTCTTAGTTCTTCAGAAATGTCTAGGCTGTTCTTGGCTCTTTTTCATTACGAGTTTAGGTTTAGGTGATCAAATTTGACTAAAATATGTATTTTTTATTAGAAATTCATTGATTTAAGGATTAATTTGGGGAGAATTGGTATTTTGCTAATATTAAATCACATCCCCCTTGTACATGATATATTTCTTGTATACTTGAGTCTTTTATTTCCTATAGTAAAGTAAAGTAATTTTTGTCATAGTCACTGCTTTGTTTCTACATGCTATTTGAAAGTATTTGTAGATTCACATGCAGTTGTGAGTTTTGTTTCTCTCATGAAGAGCTTCTTTTTTTTTTTTTTAAATTGTTGTCACTTTCTATTCAGTATTGAATAGCAGTGGTGACAGTGGCCTTCTTTCCTATACTTTAAAAACTAAGAGATAGCTTGTATCGAAGTGAAATATTCCTTTCTCTTCCTCGTTTGCTAAGGGAAATTTTTGGTAGTTTCTTAAATCAGAGTATTAAATTTTATCAGATATTTTTTCTGTTATCTGTTGAGTTAATCACGACTTTTCTCCTCTAATCAGTTACTGTATTACATCTTACTGATAGGTTCTTCTACTTAGTTGTACATATGCAGAACTTAAAACTTTATGAGAAAATCTGCAATCTTCCATGCCACTCTTCTTTACTCCACTTTCCCAGTCTCTAGAAGTAATTGTTTTCTATTTTTTTTTTAGCTTTTTTTTTTTTCTAATAACTACCTCTGTTTTTCTATGGAACTTGCTTATGCTATTATTTCTTGATTTTCTTTCTCAGTTTTGATTACAGTTATGCATCACTTAATGATGGGGATACCTTCTGAGAAATGTGTTGTTAAGTGATTTCATCATTGTACAAAATCTGGAATTATAATGTATACAAATCATTATGTAAAACTAGATAATATAGCCTACTACACACCTACGCTATTGCTCCGAGGCTACAAACAGAGAGCATATTGTACTGAATATTGTATTGCCTACTGAATACTGTAGGCAGTTAAAATGCACTGATAAGTATCTGTGTATCTAAGCATAGAAAAGATCCTGTAAAAATACAGTGTTTATAGGCTTATGGGACCACTGTTGTATGATTGGTCTATCATTGACTAAGGCATCATTAGGCAGCACATGACTGTATATCCATTAATTGTGGGAAAGACTTGCTCTCTGAAAGCACACCTTTCTTGCTTTTCCCTGTTAGCCTTGCCTTTCTTTTTGTTTTCCCTGGAGGTAGTCACTTACTTCCTTGGTTCTATACTTCAGTCTATAATTCATCCTGTCTTGTTCCTCCAGAAGTATTAAGTCTATGTTCAGAATGTTCAAATGTATTATGTCTTAGGTTCATTTTCAGTTTTCTTTAGAGAAATCTGTGTCCTTCTGCTCCAATGCTGACTACTTGCTCTATGCACAGCTGCGGCATAGGGTGACCCCGGGGTCTTCTCCTGTCACCTTTAGCTTGGGAGCTCCCTTTGTCTCTCTCCTGTGTTGGCTGTTTTCCTCTTTTGGTTTACTCCATAGTATAAGTAGAGTATAGATTAGACTCCCGAGAAGATGGTATGGAAGGTGACTTTTTAAAACCTTACACATCTTAAAATCACTTTTTATTTTATCCTTTTACACTGGATAAAAGGATATTTTATCCTTTTATTAATTGTTTTATCTGTCTTTATTCATCTGCTAGAGACCTTCTTAAGGCTCTGTCTCAAAAAAAAAAAAATGTGTCTGGTGATTTTTTTTTTTTTATTTTTTTGAGACAGAGACTCACTATGTCACCCTGGGTAGAGTGCGATGGTGTCACAGCTCACAGCAACCTCCAGCTCTTGGGCTTAAGCAATTCTCTTGCCTCAGCCTCCTGAGCTGGTGGGACTATAGGCACCTGCCACAATGCCTGGCTATTTTGTTGTTGTTGTTGTTGTTGGAGTTGTCATCGTTGCTTTAGCTGGCCTGGGCCAGATTTGAACTCACCAGCCTCAGTATATATGACTGAAGCCGTAACCACAGTGCTACGGGTGCCAAGCCAATATCTGGTGATTTTTAGCGTCCATTCTTTTTTTTTCCAATATGCAGAATATTTTCATTTTGATAAAGAGCATTATGTAATTATTTACAAAAACTATAAGAAAAATTGAAGGATGTTTTATTGATACTGGTAAATTTTGTGTTGGTTTTCTTCAATTTATGTAAAAACCTGTTATGTTTAATAGTGAGTTGACACAAAGTAAGTGAATTTACTTAACTTGGATTTTTTCCCTAGAAATAACAGCCTTATTGAGATACAATCCACATATCATAAAATTCATTCTGTACAAGTATACGATTAGTGATTTTAAGTATATTCCGAGTTGTACAGCTCTCACCACCATCTGATTCCAGAATACTTTTATCACTCCCAAAAGAAATCCCAAACCCACTGGTAAGTCACTCCTCCTTCCTTCCTATCCCAAGGTCATGGCAGCCATTTGCCTACTTTCTCTGTGGATTTGGCCATTTGGGCATTTCCTGTAAAAGGGATCATACAACATGGAGCCCTCTGTGTCTAGCTTCTTTGACCTTGCATAATGTTTTCAGGGTTTATCCATGTTGTAGCATGTGTTAATACTTCATTTTTATGAATGAATAATTATTCCATTGTTTGAATGTATTATTTTTTGTTTATACATTTATTAGTTGGTGTACATTAAAAATAAAATACATATGAATAATACTGTGAACATTCATATACCCATTTTTATATGGACATATGTTTTAATTTCTCTTGGATATATACCTTGGAGTAGAATTCGTGGGTTATATGATAACTCTATATTAATCATTTTGAGGAACCATCAAACTGTTTTCCAAAGTGGCTGCATCATTATACATTTCCACAAACAACATGATAGTTTCAGTTTTTTCACGTACTCACCAGCATGTATTATTGTCTGTCTTTTTGATTATAGCCTTCCTAGAAGGTAGGAAGGATTATTTGGGGTTTTTTTAAATTTGCATTTCCCTGATGACTAATGATCTTTTCATCTGTTCATTTGTATATCTTTGCATTTCCCTGATGACTAATGATCTTTTTATCTGCTCATTTGTATATCTTTGGAAAAATATCTACTTAGATTACTTGCTCATTTTTATTTATTTTATTTTTTGAGACAGAGCCTTAAGCTGTCCCCCTGGGTAAAGTGCTGTGGCATCACAGCTCACAGCAACCTCCAACTCCTGGGCTCAAGCGATTCTCCTGCCTCTACCTCCCAAGTAGCTGGGACTACAGGCGCCCGCCACAACGCCCGGCTATTTTTTGGTTGCAGCCATTGTTGTTTGGCGGGCTCCAGATGGATTCGAGCCCTCCAGCTCAGGTGTATGTGGCTAGCGCCTTAGCCACTTGAGCCACAGGCGCTGAGCCTGCTTGCTTATATTTAATTGGGTTTTCTTTTCTTTTTATCGTTAAGTTCTAGGAATTCTTTATGTATTTTGTGTAGTAGTCGCTTATCAAATGTGATTTGCAAATATTTCCTCGCATTCTGAGAGGTTTTATTTTTTTAGTGATCTTTGAAATTTAAAAGTTTTTGATTTTAATGAAATCCAACATATCTGTTTTTCCCTTTTATTGCTTGTGCTTTTTGTGTTCTATCTAAAAATCTTTATACAAGCTTACAAAGATTTACTCCTTTATTTCTTTCTAAGAGAATATAGTTTTTGCCCTTACATTTAGATCTGTGATTCATTTTGAATTAATTGACTTTATCTTTTTGCAAATGGGTAGCTGGTTGTCTTATTACCCATTTGTGGAAAAGTCTGTTCTTTCCCTGTTAAATTGTCTAGTTGAAAATCAGTAGACCATAAATGTAAGGATTTTCAAGAATGAGACATAGGAATGCTAATTAGATGCCTTGTGTAATAAGATGGGCTCCCCCAGTTTTACTGAGGTGTAATTGACAAATAAAAATAGTACATATTTAAGATTACAGTATGGTGATTTGGTATGTATATACATTGTGAAATGATTACCACAATCGTAATTAACACATTATCACCACACTTAGTTATCATTGGGGAGAATGGTGAGGATAGGCTGAGCTTGACTTGTGGCCTTCGCAGTAGGGTGATCAAACAGGGACCTATTTATTTGTGGGGACCCCAAGCCTAGTATTTAAGTTTATATTCTCTAGGCTTTCAGTTTCCCAAGAGAGGAATCATCTTTGGTGGGTGGCAAAAAAATAGCTGGTTTCCAGCATTTGGAAGCTGAGTTGGAGGCAGGAGGGTCAGAGTCCCTCTGTTTTTTGTGTAATTCACACTTAATTTTCATCTTCAGAATGTCACTGCTGCCCTCCTCAGGAGTTTTAATTTACACCCAGGCTTTCCAGAGAACCCTTCTCTAGTCTTTTTTTGCTTAGGAATGACTGCTTGCCTCTTGGGCAGGGGCCCAGGCAGTCCTCCTGTTGTCAGCCCCTCCCATTCTTGCATGTTTAAAGAAAGCTTCTGCCCCAGTTTGGGAACATTTTTCTGGAGTTGCTGCTGGGCTTTACTTCCAGCCTTGGTTCAACTTGTCTCTGATCACTTTGACTTACCAACTATAACTTGTCCATTTTCTTTCCATCTTCCAACATTTTGTTCTGCTCTGGGTAACTTTAGACCTTTAAACTTTGTAGGCTTTTCTGTGAGCTTTCAGAAGAGATGGGATGTTGAAGTGGTATTTATTTATTTATTTATTTAGAGTCTTACTCTGTTGCCCAGGCTGGAGTGCCCTGGTGTCAGCCTGGCTTATTGCAACCAGGTTCTTGAGTGGTCCTTCTTCATCAGCCTGCCTAGTAGCTAGGTCTGCAGGTTCTTGCCACACTGGCCAGCTAATTTTCATCTATTTTTTAGAGACACGGTCTTTCTTACTCAGGAGCTGGTCTTGAACTTCTAAGCTCAAGGGATCCACGCACCTCAAGTTCCCATGCCTTGATTATAGGCATGAGCCACCGTGCCCAGCCCTGAAGTGGTTTTTAATATTAGCTGATATTAAATGCTATGAAGAAATATCAAAGTATGGTAAACAGAGATGGGATTGCTGTATGTATTCCTTGCTCATTTGGCTGCTGCATATCCTTCTGTTGACTGTTTTACTTAGTTATTATTCTTGTGATAGCTTCCCCCATTTCCCACTGTTGCAAAGAATCCTGTGATTAATGTTCTCTTGTGGACCTACATCTAAGTTTCTCTGGGGATATAGAACCAAGAATGGATACTTATATATGCATATCTATCTTCCTGTAGGATTTTTCTATATCATCTATACTCCCCTGAGTTAGTATAGGGATTCCAGTTCCCTCACATCCCTGTACTAACATTGTTTTATTTTGCATTTCTCTCATTATTTGAGCATTTGAGCATCATTTCATGTACTTATTAGTTGCTGGGGTTTTCTGCTTCTGTGAATGCCTCTGCAAGTCTCTTACCTATTTTTCTACTGGATTCTCAGCTTTTCTTTTGATTAGCAAGGGTTCTATAGACCTTGTAGATTTTAATCTTCACTCAGTTTTTTATTTAGTATTTATCACCTTGATCTTAAGACATAATTTTTTTCCTAGTTGAAGATCTCTGAAATGGGAATGAATCTTACAGCTGCTGAGAGTCACTAATGGGCCACTGTCAGCCGAGGGGCAGTTGTGATGGGGTTGTCATTGGCTGTTGTATGTGTGAGCTTGGCTATGGTAGGCTTCCTGTCAGCGCTCTAGTTGGGGTATGTGCCCTTCTGGTTGGTGAGGCAGCTGACACAGGAGAAACAGCCACATCGGCTGAGCAGATGAATAGAGGCTGTAGTGACAAGGCTTGGAAGATCTCTTTGTCTGATTCCTTTTGCCTTTAGATAGTAGCAGCTTATTTTCTAGAAACATGTGGTTTGGTTGGGAGGAAGATGAAACTGTAAGGTTAGTCCAATAGTTCCAGCATCAAAACTTGAGAATGGATGACAGTAACATGTCAGGTCACCTCAGAGATAATAGTGCAGCGTCCTTTTAAGCTGCCAAGATGCTTCTGAGAGCAGGGAGGGAAGTATTGTATACCTATGATGCTGATGACTTAACAGAAGAGAGGGACACAACTTGGGTACAGAGATTTTAGGAATGTCTTGATTGATTTGTCTTGTTATATTTTCCTTTTCCTAGGTATAAAAGTAGTATAATAAAAATCTGTGTTTAAGTATGCCTGAGAGAACCTTACATTAAATATAAACTAAAAAATTCTACATGACAGGGACACATGGTTATATTTTAATTGGGAGTATTTTTCTTCCCTAGTGGTAGATAAAATATAGTTGTTGACATTTTCAATTCAATGTAATACAATCAGTTTTTTTGCTACCACCCACCTGTTAACTTTCTTTGGTATCTTTCATTGAACCCAGTTTCTTAATTTTGACTTGATCAGATACATCCATTTTGACTTCATGATATATGTGTTTGGAGACTTAAGAAATTATTTCTTATCTCAAGGTGACAAAGACATTCTTCTATTTTGTGTTGTCTTTTCTAAAATAACTTTAAGGTTTTTAATATGTCCGGAATTCACCTTTTTACATGGCTGCTCTACTTTACTAATTGAGAAAAAAGTTTGTATAACCTAGTAATTTATCGGACAACTGCTATCATTTTCTGGGTATGAATGTATATGCAATTCTCTTGAGTTCTGGATTCTTTCATTGTATATGTCTATCTGCACAGGAGCAAAATTGTTAACAGGGGTCTATAATATTTGCTCCTTTCTCATAAAGCACCATCCTCCCTATTTCTAAATTCAGTTCATTCATGAACTTTTATCCTTCTATTTGTATAGAGAGCTCCATTAGAAATCTTAATGGAATTTTAATTGTGATTTCATAGAGTTTATAGTTTATTTTGGCACAATGTAATATCTTTAAAATGTTAAACCATCCCTTCAAATGAATGTCATACATCTTATCATTTATTTATTCCTCTATTTTTTAATATTATGAATATTTTGTATTTTATTAACTTTATTTTATTTATTTATTTTGAAACAGAGTCTCAAGCTGTCACCCTGGGTAGAGTGCCATTGTGTCACAGCTCACAGCAACCTCAGACTCTCCAGCTTAAATGATTCTCTTGCCTCAGCCTCCCAACTAGCTAGGACTATAGGTGCCCACCACAATGCCCAGCTATTTTTTTGTTGTAGTTGTTATTGTTGTTTTAGCAGGTCAGGGCGGGGATCGAGCCTGCCAGCCCTGGTGTATGTGGCTGGCGCCCTCTCACTAAGCTACAGGCACTGCCCTTTATTACCTTTATTATTATTAATTCAAATACTTTGTTGATTCTGTCAAGTTTTTTGTGTAAGATGGTCATATCACCTACAAATAACAATAATGTGACTCTTTTCAGCCGTGTGTATTTATATTAGTTTGTATATTTATATTTTTAGCCTTATGGTACCAATATGGCCTTTACTAGACAATAAAAAGACACCAAGTGTCCTTGGTATATTCCTGTTCTTAAAGGGAACACCTTCCTTGTTTCCCAGTTAATATCTGAAGTTTTAGGTATACTATATTATCAGTTTGAGATCATTCCCTTCTGATCCTAGTTTTCTAAGAGTTTTTTTTTTTTTTTTTTT
>NW_003852483.1:478806-485590 GCF_000181295.1 Otolemur garnettii
AAAAAAAAAAAAAAAAAATTAATTTCTAAGTACTGTTTTAGCTGTAGCCTATATTTTAACATGTGTTATTCAGATCTAAATTTTTTTTTTTTTTAATCAAACTGTGTTTTCCTGGAGCTTTATTTTCAGTGATTTATAATTTATTGCCATGTGATCTGAAAATGTATTCTGGATGATAGCTTTTTTGAATGATGCTAGTGCTCTTTTGAGACTTGATATAGATCTGTCTTTCTTATAAATTTTATTATGGTCTTTAAAAGGTTTGTTTACCTGGTTAAATAGTGCTTGCATTGTGAGGTCCCATTCTGAGGAATATGTACTATAAATGAGAATACATATTATATTTGTAGCAAAGTATTTTACCTTTCATTTTAGAAAAACAAAACAAAAAACCTGATTTCTTCCAAACACTTGCACTTAGCATTGATAGAGATCATTTCTGGGCTGAAGTTGTTAACTAGTTAGAATTGGGTTAAACTGCATATATTAGGAAATCCAACTTACATGGCCTGAGCAAGGTAGAAGTGTATTAGCCCTTACCACAGGTGTGAAGAGAGGCAGCTCCACAGATGATCAGGGATCCATGTTACCATTCTGTTGCTCTCCTCTTGAGGCCTTTGGCTTCCATTCATGAGTCACTTTTTTTTCTTAATAGTCAAATTTCTATTTGACCCACCGTATAAGATTTTAAAGTATGATCAAAACATTTCAATATTTGAAGGAAAAGTAATATCACTGATGCATGGATTCATGAGTCACTTTGAGGCAAGATGACAGGCAGATGGGCAGAGAAGTTCCATCCAGCTTTGTTAGCTTGAGTAAGGCAGTGTTGGTCACACCTACTTGCAAGAGCAACTAACAAACATGGTCTTTCGTTCCAACTGTTGGGGCAGGAAAATATTTGTTGAGTTGGCAATTATTGGTCTCTGCTCAGTATGATTGCAGGAATGCCCAGTGGTGCGAAGACTGAGAGCTCAACTGTGTGGCTCTCCCTGTACCTCTAGGATGATACCTAGGGGAAAGTATCTTATACCCACCATTTCTGTCATCTTTTTTTCTAAATACAAGGCTTTTGCTTTTTTTATTTCCTTTTTCCCTCCTTGCCTTCTGTTTACTTGATTGAATTTTCTTGATTAGGTTTTCTTCACTCTTCCTTTCTCCTCATAATTAACATGAGAGTTTCTTGTCCAGATTTTAATTAGTATTTCTCTCCTTACTGAGCAGTATAGGGACTTACTAGATGCCTACTCCAGTCATTCCTCCTCCCCACATCACCTTTCATGATGTCTTCATCTGTATTTGAGTTCCTCTTACTTTATATCCCAGGGTTATTATTTTTGAGAATCACCACTTCCTTACCTTGACCTATTTTCTAGTTTCTTTGCTGATCTTTAGATACTTATAGCCCATCCAACTTCTTTGGGCTTAAAATTCCTTTTTCTAAAACATGTTCTCTGTCATATCCTTCAGTAGCATTTGTAGAAGGTAATGTCTGTCTCCTACTGAGTTTTTGTTTTGTTTTTTTCTTGCCCTCGGTAGAGTGCTATGGCATCACAGCTCACAGCAACCGTATACTCTTGGGCTTAGATGATTCTCTTGCCTTAGGCTCCCAAGTAGCTGGGACTATAGGTGCCCACCATAGCGCCTGGCTTTTTTCTTTTTTTAGAGATGAGGTCTAGCTCTGACTTAGGCTGGTCTTCAACTCCTGAGCTTAGGCAATCCACCTGTGTCGGCCTTCCAGAGTGCTAGGATTATAGATGTGAGCCACTGCACCTGTCCCTGAGTATGGGTTTTTTTTGTTTGTTTGTTTGTTTGTTTTTGTAGAGACAGAGTCTTACTTTATTGCCCTCAGTAGAGAGCTGTGGCTACACAGCTCACAGCAACCTCCAGTTCCTGGGCTTCGGTGATTCTCTTGCCTCAGCCTCTCCAGTAGCTGGGACTACAGGCGCCTGCCACAACGCCTGGCTATTTTTTTTGTTGTTGTTGCAGTTCGGCCTGGGTTGAGTTTGAACCTGCCACCCTCAGTATATGGGGCCAGCACCCCACTCACTGAGCCACAGGCGCCACCCCTGAGTATGTTTTTATCTTATCTCTTTGGGTGACAGTGGATAATGGGTTCTAGGTTATTAGTTCCAGATAGTTATTTTCCCAGCAGCACTTAGAGAATTCTTTCATTGTGTTTTTGGCCTCTGTTCTAGTGAGACTAGTGTCAGTCCACTTATTGTCTATCTTTTGTTTTTCTGGTGTCTTTTACATTTCCCTTTATCTTTAGAATTCTGCATGTTCACTATAATATGTCTTCTTATAATTCACATTTATCCCACTTGGGATTCATTTGTCTTCTTAGTCTGTAGATTGCTGTTTTCTATGAATTCTGGGAAGTTTTTAGCTATTATCTCTTCAAATATTTTCTGTCTGTTATCCTCCATTCTTTCCTTCTAGAACTTCTGTTTGATGCACTTTTAACCTTTTCTTTATGTCCTCAGTGTTCATTATGCACTGTCATACTTTGATATATCTTTGTAATTTTCTCAGTTCTGTCTTCATTTTTCTCCTGTGTCTGATTGGGTATTTTGTCTGTTTCTTAGATTTTGAGTTTTATTGACTCTTAGATTTTGTTTCTGGGAGTTACATTTGGTTATTTGATAAATCTTCCTGTCATTTTCTTAATAGTTACTTTTTCTTAACTTAATAGTTAAGTTCTTAACTTAATAGTTAACTTTTTCTTATATTTATGCTTTTGATCCTCAGCACTTTCCACTGTTCCAGTGTCTCAAGTTCACAGATGTGGGTCCTTCTGCATGTTTTGTCTGCTGACTCTCACACATAGTGGGGGTGTGGTTTTTGATTGGGAAGGTTTTTCTTTTCCCTCCGTTGGGTCTTCTTATGCATTGATTCTGGAGTCATCTTTCTGATTGGCTTTACTTGCTTCTGTGACATACTCTAGCCTCTTAGGCTCCAGGATTCTTGCGTGACTTATTACTGCTAGCCTACATGGGGCATTTGTCACCGGAAACTCTGTTCTGTCCCTACTTCAAGCGCTGGACAGAGGCAGCATCCCTGCTGCACATTGTGCTGCCTCCTAACTGCTTTTGAACTGTGACCAGGGACACTTAGGTACTTATTCTTGACATTTTGTTTTCTGTGTGTGGTCCAGTTTTTGCAGAGCGCTCTTAACTTTCATAGCAGCAACCTTCATTACAGGCATGCCTGCTTAAGTGTTTTATTTTCTCATCTTGTTGTGACTGCCGATACCTCTATAATCAGGGCTTCTTAGGAAACTTAATGGAACCCTGAGAAGTAGGAAACTAAATAACACATTGGATTCAGAATCATGATGGTTGAGGAGGTGAGTTGAAAAAGAAGCTCTTGAATCCTCAAGGAAGAAGAAAGAAAATATTCATGGGCCAGACTCTATTATAATGATAAATACTTGAGAAGTGAGTATGATAGAGGCCAGGTCTGACTTCTGAAGTCATCAGTAGCTATGATGCAGTGAGGTTTCACTGACTGACTTCATAGCTCATGTTTTGGTTTTTGTTTTTTGAGTCTTCTTGCCTTTGTATGAGTTGATCAGCTTTTGTGAATTGACTTCAAATTGTCATTCATTTCCTTACCTGGTTTCCCAGCATCTTGTGTTGCTTCGCTGATGGAGTAGCAATTCTTAAAAGGGTATCAATGAAAACAGTGTTTCTCACTCTTTCTGGCTGCAGCACATTTTATGGAGCCACCTGGTACACAGACCAATATAGATAATAGTCCTTTCTCTCACCTGTGTGATGTTTCTGGTATTTTGTACTTCATTCTTTTTGTTTGCTTTTGTTAAAATAGGCTGGTTGTGAACTGAACTGGTCTCACAGCCCTTTCGTGGTTTTGTTTGTTTGTTTGTTGTTCAAGCTGTCACCCTGGGTAGAGTACCATGGCATCACAACTCATAGCAAGCTCCAACTCCTGGGCTCAAGCGATTCTCTTGCCTCAGCCTCCCAAGTAGCTGGGACTACAGGTGCCTGCCACAATGCCTGGCTATTTTTTGGTTGCAGCTGTTATTGTTGTTTGGCAGGGCCAGGCTGGATTTGAACTTGCCAGCTTATGTGTCTGTGGCTGGCACCTTAGCCGCTTGAGCCACAGGCGCCAAGCCCACCCTTTCATGGTTTGTGACCTGTAGATTGATCCTGGGTTTTTGAAGCATGGCTTCTGGCTTGAGTATATGTCAATGGAGGGCTTCCCAAGTTGTCTCCTCAGGAGCAAATCCCCTGTCCCACCTGTGTGCAGATCCAGCTCCCTGTAGCTGGCCTCCCTCATTCTCCTGCTGTCCGAGGGGTTGGCGATGACTCTTAAATATCATTCCAGCGTCAACATTATAAATTGGGAACATATCCCACTTATTCTTTTATTGGCTTCCTATAGATAACATTTACTCTTTTTAAGACAGAGTTTCAGTATGTTGCCCTCGGTAGAATGCTGTGGCATCACAGCTCACAGCAACCTCAAACCCTTGGGCTTAAGTGATTCTCTTGCCTCAGCCTCCGAAGTAGCTGGGACTATAGGCGCCTGCGACAACACCTGGCTATTTTTTGTTATAGTTGTCATTGTTGTTTAGCTGGCCTAAGTCAGGTTCGAATCTACCACCCTTGGTGTATGTGGGTGGCACCGTAACCACTGTGCTACAGGCACCAAGCCTAGATACCATTTATTTTTAGCCACATAACTATGTAAAGTCATTACTCGCTTTGCCTATTCTTGCCTTTGATCTTGATCATTTTATATTTCTCTGTTTGTCTTATTCCAGATTTTTTTCTTTCTGAGATTTTTAGCAACTTCTTTCTTAAGTGAGTTTTTAAACCAAAGCAAAGATTTGCTATTCTTCTATCTTGGAATTCTAGGTCATTTTTCTTTTTATTTAAGTCATACAGGGTAGCTTATTAAAAATTAGTGGAAAAATATCATATTTTTAATATATCATTCTCTAATTTGACATCTCAAAAGCTCAAGAAAAGCAGGATGGCAGTGGGTAGAATGACAACACTATTACGTCATGCCTGCTAGCAGGGTAATACAGCAAAGTGCAGCACAAATGTGTGTTAAAGTGTACATCTTTTTGTCTCTTTCCCCAGCCCTCCAAGCCACAACATTGTGGTGAATGGAAAGAAATGTATAAACTTTGCCTCATTTAATTTTCTTGGATTGTTGGATAACCCAAGGGTTAAGGTGAGTAGTACATAATGCTGACATGGACAGATGACATTACTCATTTAAGAAACTAAACATAAAATGAAAGACAAATGCAGGGTATCAGAAAGGGCCATGCAGTTGTTTCCCATTACTCGTTGTCCAGCAGACTTGTGACCTGGACCTAGACAGAGGGAGGTAAGAGTGTCTAAGGTGGGTTAGTGTTGGGTGACAGCCAGAGAATTGAATAAGCCAGACCTGAGTAGCAGTTGGAAAAATGTCTGGGAAATTGCTCTGTTTCCCAGTGGGATCGTAGGCTAATAAGCATTTTTCAGGAGATATTAGGGCCATGAAGACAGAAAAGTTAATCAGATTTTGAGAATCAAACTAATACAACTTTTCCATATTTTATGTACCATGCTATTCATAAATCTTTACATTTTTCTTTTCTTCCTGTTTGAATTGTCATAGTCCTAAGAAAGGAAGAAAAGTAGGGGAGGAAAGAAGGAGGTACGTGGATTAAAGAATAGGAAATGTCAGTTTTATATTCTTGAAGATATTAAATAAACTATTAAATAATTTTTTTATTAATAAAGGCAGCAGCTTTAGCATCTCTGAAGAAGTATGGTGTGGGGACTTGTGGACCCAGAGGATTTTATGGCACCTTTGGTAAGTTTTTTGTTGCATTATTTTTCGGCCTATTACTTTTTTTTTTTTTTTTAATATGAGGCTATGTCGGATTTACAAGCTGTGGTATATGTATACTATGGAATATTCAGGCTGTTACTTTTAAGGGTTAAGATTCAATTTTATTTCAAAACACCTTGGAAAACATATCCTTAATTAGTTGTGGTGTTAAGCTGATATATGTGATTTCTTACCTAACTTTCTACATCATTTTGTGGTTGGGAGCCTGCTGGTAGGAAATGTCGTGGTCTGGGGTTAAGGGGAGCTTATGGAGAGGAGAGGAATGAGACCCTCAGGATGTACCATGTCTGGAGGGTGAAGGCAGAGGTGCTGTTTCATATGCCCGAAGGGGCAGCGGTGTGAGAAGACAGTTTATTTCTGTTCAGTTAAGGGTTTTAGTGTGGGTAGTTACAAGGTGTAGGGTTCAGTGTGGGTGGCTTTGCTCTTCATGGTTGTTCAGGGACCTAGATCTTCCCATCTCATTGCCCTAACGTCCAAGGGCACCTTATTTGTCCTCATGTGTGGGGGTTGCATGTGGGTGCCAGAAGTGCAGAGCAATAGTATACTTTATGCAAGGAGGTGGCATTGCACACTGTCCCATCCATAGTCAGTTGATGTATGCAGGGGAATTGGCATTTAATACTCTCACCCAGAGCCCATTGATAAGTCTGTAATTCCAAGTGGTGGCTGGCCACAAGAGGGGCTAGGAAACAGATTTACCTGGGCAGCCATGTGGCAGGAAGAAAATTCAGAGCAGATTTCAGGGTGGAATGAAGTTGAAGGATCCTTGATTTCTTTGTGTGTAAATACTTGGTGAGTATATGATTTCAAATACTATGAACTCCTTGACTCAGTGATCAGAGAAGCCCCTAGCATTTTGCAGTTGTTTTTTTTTTTTTGAGACAGAGCCTCAGGCTGTCCCCCTGGG
>NW_003852483.1:486531-492472 GCF_000181295.1 Otolemur garnettii
CACAGCAACCTCAAACTCTTGGGCTTAAGTAATTCTCTTGCCTCAGCCTCCCAAGTAGCTGGGACTATAGGCACCTGCCACAATACCCGGCTATTTTTTTTGTTGTAGTTGTCATTTTTGTTTAGCTGGCCCAGGCCAGGTTCGAACCCACCAGCCTGGGTGTATGTGGCTGGGATCCTACCCACTGAGCTTACAGGCACTATCAGGAATTGCTTTCTTTTTTTTTGTTTTATAGAGACAGTCACTTTATTACCCTCTGTAGAGTGCTGTGGCATCACATAGCTCACAGCAACCTCCAACTTCTGGGCTTAGGTGATTCTCTTGCCTCAGCCTCTCGAGTAAGCTAGGACTGCAGGCGCCCAACTCCCGGCTGTTTTTTTGTTGTGGTTTGGCTGGGGCAGGTTTGAACCTGCCACCCTTGGTATATGGGCCCAGCGCCCTACCCACTGAGCTGTAGGTACCGCCCAGGAATTGCTTTCTTAAAAATCTCTCTTTCTAGTAGATTTTATTTGCATGTGTGATCTTGGCCCTTGCTTAAGACTTAATCTGGAAAGATAAATGAGGGATTTATTGCCAGATCAAATTGTAGGGGGGGGGAATGTTTCATATTTTCAAAACGTATTTTCTCAAAGCTGTAAAATGTGTTGTTAAAACCATCAACTTTCCGTTTGGATGGTCTGCATAATTGCATGGTTGGTGATTTCAAACGTGAGGTCTTTAGATTAATGGTTTCTAAATTAATTTTCTTGATGCAGTATGTGATAATAAACCTCAAAACATCTATAAAGTTAGATGTGAAGAGTCTCCTAACCTCTGGGTCTGCCCTCCTCACTGCCATCTCACCTCCCAAAGACAAGCTACTATTTTTTTTTTATTTTTGGAGACAGAGCCTCAAGCTGCCCCCCTGGGTAGAGTGCTATGACATCACAGCTCACAGCAACCTCCAACTCCTGGGCTCAAGCGAGTCTCCTGCCTCTGCCTCCCAAGTATCTGGGACCACAGACGCCCACCACATCGCCTGGCTTTTTTTTTTTGCCCTCATTGTTGTTTGGCGGGCCCGGACTGGATTTGAACCCGCCACCTTAGGTGTATGTGGCTGGTGCCTTAGGCACTTGAGCCACAGGTGCCGAGCCAAGACAAGCTACTATTGATTGTTTCTTATTAATTCTTCTGGAGACTTTTTTTAGTATATGCAAACCACTTCCGTACATATGTTTCCTCCCTCCTCATTTTTATAAAAATACTAGCATACCATATGCACTGTTCTGTACCTTGTGTTTGAATGAGTGTGTTTTAGATTTAAATTGGATTTGGTCTTTCAGATGTCTAAATGGGCCACCTGAGGCAGTATAATGAATTTGTGGTTGTGTATCAGGTCCTCTGCATCCTTATCCTAAAACTATTGTTGAAGGTTCAAACAGACGGGGGCTACCTGGATGCCAGACAAAGGTTGCCAAGTTAATTCGCAACCAGTTGGTTTAGTAATAAGACACCAAAGCTACAACTTTAAGTAATGTGTGCTGTTTTTAGAGTGTTATTATCCTTCAGATAAACTTGTTTTCTTTTCTTCCTAACAGTTGCCTGTGTTTACTTACTTTTTAAATTTTTTTATGTATAAGAGCTGTCTGCAGAATATCCAGCCATGAGGTATTAACAATGGCCGGATACTTTCTGGATAGCCCTCATATATATTGCTCATATTTGTACTTTTTTGGTTTTCCAGCAGTATTTTTTGTTTTTCCTTACTCTGAAAGTAATTACTTGAATTATTATATTAAATTACCTTGAAATTTTAGCATTAAAGTCAGAGGAAGTCATCGAAGGCTAAACTTTAAATCCCTAAAATACCTTGTATAATGAAAGTATTCTAAATATTTAGGATAGGTTTGCCTTTAGCACTGAGCAGTAAAGCAGATATGAGGCCTCTCTCTTGTCTGTAGTTGCTTGTATATTCTGGCTTAGGGTTGCTTTAACTTTGTCATTTTTTTCCCTGGAAAACAGGGGGTATCTGTTTTCAAAGCCCACTACCTCTTGTAGCTCTTTTCTCAACTTTTCAGATAATAAATGTAAATCGCCTGTAAAAGTAAATTTCCTTATTAAACATTGTCTCTTACTACTTTTTCATGGTAACATAATACTTTAGATGATTAATACAGAATGAGAAAATGGAACAACAATGGAGCTAAAATTCATCTAGTTTTTAAGGCCAGATGCTCCCCTGCCTCTGAGAGGCCGGGCAGGTAGAACTGCCTAGGTTTTTAGAGTAGTTTCCTAAGAATGCTGTGATCCCAATTTCTTCCCACCCACCTGTGTGTACTGCTGGGCAACTGGTTTTATCAAGTTGTGGCACCACCAAGGCCAGAGTAACCCCAGTGCACTTGGAGAGCTTTTTTGTTTAGTTTTTAATGAGTTTGGATATTATTTACCTGTGATTTATCTCTGATGTCCTGGAATCTGTTTTAATGGCCCTTGGGTCTTAAACTAGATCAAGAAACAATTGTGTGGCAGGGTTTCATTGTGAGAGATAAAGGCTCTTAATTGTGTTCTAGAGTAAACAGTTGTTCACTTGGGTAGTTTTCAGAATGTTTTCCCTGTTTGTTTTAGAGAAGCCAGCTGATCCATGACCATGGGCTTGAATAGGAAAAACATTTGGTTATGAAATTCCTGGATCTGCCTCTTCTTCCTACCATTCATGGGATCATAATTCTCTCAGGTGTAGGGTGAGAACAGTCATTGCTTATACACCTTAGAACATTTTAGTAAGAATCACATAAGATCTTATGGGAAAACATTTTGAAAAACATTCAGCACTATATTTATGTTCTAATGAGTAAGAAAAATTGTCCCTCTCTCTAGGAATTTTAAGATAGTATGTATGGAAAATGTGAAGGCCTTGTAAGTTCAGCTCTAAAAGAAGCCCTAAGAGTAATTGTATGATTGTTTCTAAACTGTTAAGTTGACCGTTTTATTGTCTTTTTTCTGGAAAACAACTGAGAAGGCTGTAATCTTTCTTCCTTGTGAGAAGCTAAACAGATGGCTCTTAATAGAAGATAGTCTTTTAACTACTCAGAATTCAGATAGCTTAAACAAAAGATAGCTTAAGGGTGACCATGTTTTTCTTTTTAAAAGAAAACATTTTATTTTGCAAATATTGATTTAATTGAACAACCTCTTATTTAGCATATTGCTTGTTCCACACCAGGCACTGTTCAGAGTGTTTTAGTATACTCTGCCCACCAACCCTTGAAGCAGGCAGGGCTGTGACCCTGTTAGACAGGAAGACACTGAGAGGCAGCAAGCCATTTCAAGCTTGTCTGGTTGCTTGTATAAGCACCTCGGGACATTGAAGGAGCTTGGGTCTGGGCCCCCGAGGCCTGGCTACCCTCATCTCTGTGATGCCTGGTGTGGCCCGGCCTATCTCTGAGACCCTGCCTGTAAGGGAGCCAGGCATGCAGATGAGCAAGTACAGACAGGCAGGTGCCAGGTGTTGTGGGGCATGTGGAGGCTTTCCAGGGGCCTCCATCCACTACTTCTCTATGAGAACTGGTGAATACACTGTTTTTCTTTTTTCTTTCTTTCTTTCTTTTTTTTTTTTGCAAAAAAAAAAAAAACCCACCTGAACCCGCCACTTCCGGTATATGGGGCCAGCACCCTACTTCTTGAGCCACAGGCACCACCTGAGAATACGGTGTTTCTCATGTGAATCTGTAGTACTAGTTCGTGAAGTGGATCATACACATAGAAGATAAGGACATCAGAAGTCCAAGGACAGTGCACAGGCAGTATTTCCACCTGCTGCTTCTCCCTACCTTGGGTTGAGAGTTTCTTCATTGCACAAAGTAGGATCAAGAGAAACAAGTTCTGCAGTTACCTGTCACAAAACTTGCTCTGCAAGGCTGACATCAGCTGAAACCCAGTTGTCTTTTGATAGAAGGAAAAGACCAGTTTTTTTTTAACTTTTGGGACTGGACAAGAGCCAATAAGTCATTGATTTGTTGTTTTGAGGTACTTTTTTACCACTTTTCAATAACTGCGTGTAATAGTTATGAGAGCATTTAATGACGAGAATATGCATAATATGCCAGTTTTTATCAACCAGGTAGCTCACTTGAAAGCCCTGAAACAGAATCATATTCAGTTTTATGGTCCCATTACTCATCAGCAAAGAGTCATTTAGTGCTAAAAATGACTTAAAATTGCTGTATGTTTTTCTTTTTGAAATGGAGATAGCAAACGAAAGCAGTGAACTGTGGCTGGGATATCCCATCTGCTGGCTAAATTTTGAAGGTCTGTGGTAGATATTCCCAATTGGAGGCAGTGTTAGAATGGGAAGAAGGCCTCCTCCTTGGGAAGTGAGAGGTGGCTGAGTGATGGTGCTCAGGGCACACTAGCAAGGATGAAAAAGAGGACACCCCTGAGACTAACCCATGCTCAGCCACTTGGCTGTTTTCTTATTTTTTGCCAAATTTTGCTTGAAAACTTTCACTGATGGCATGTCTCCTAGAAGATAGCTGTCAGGCACAAGGGGTCAAGACCTTGACCTTGGTTATGTTAATGTCACAGATTTGGTACTTGAGGAGCAACTAGGGTACATTCTTCTAGATTGTGTTCCCCCCAAATCCCATATTTAATGTTGGTATAATGAAAAGTGCTCTATAAAGTGACTATAACCAATCGGTAATAGACATAAAATGGGTTTTTTAATATGATGGTAGACCACATTTATGTATGTTTTAACTTAAAAATGGGAAGAACCATGCTTCATGTTTTATCATTACTTGATTGGAATGGGATAACTAATTAATTTTAACAACTGTATTATGTCCTTTAAGAAGTCTATAAATATACTGGACTCTGTCAGGCCACACTTTCCTCTTATTTGGGAATGTCTAGCCTGCCTGCCACTCATTGCCTAGACTTCATAGTTCCCCAAAAGACAGATGATTAAGTGATTCAGTTCATATATTTTAGAACTAGTTTTGGCCCAGAATTATTTTACTAGATCTTATGTAATGTATCATTTAAAAATAGTTACATGTTGACTATAAATCGAAAAGTATGGATGATTAAACTGCTTCTGTTCTTTTCTTTAGTTCTTTAGTCTTGAACAGAGAAAAAGAATTTTAAGATGGTTTAACCACTTAACATTTTTGTTGAAATAGATGTTCATTTGGACTTGGAAGACCGCCTGGCAAAATTTATGAAGACAGAAGAAGCCATCATATACTCATATGGATTTGCCACCATAGCCAGTGCTATTCCCGCTTACTCCAAGAGAGGGGACATTGTCTTTGTGTAAGTAACTTTTACTTTCTTTTCTAATCACAATTTCTTTGGAAGTAATACTGACCATTTTAGAGAAAATAGCAATATTATTTTATAATAATAAATTATAAATACTAAAATAATATTGCTATTTTTTGTTTTTAAAGAAATGTATGGTAACCCCAGCCAAGTAATTCTGCAAAATATATGAGTCCTTCACTTGAAGGATGCTTACAGGGGTTGGGAGTAGCTTATCTGCCCATGTGATTTTATTTATTGATGTCCAAATGTGGCCAGCCATCTGCCTTCCCTGTGCAGTTGTGACTGTGTGGTGTCCTTGTGACTCTGGTCACAGCCTCACGTGGGCACTCACACTACCTGGCAAAGTCATTCCATGTTTTAGACTCACCTCAGACTTCTGTTTCTGTTGATCTTGCTCATTAAGGATAGAGGGGCCATGAACTGGGAACTTCATTGACTGCCCCAAAGGTGCCGCATGGGGGGGGGTGCTGTTTATTGTGAGGGGATAGGCTGAGAAGAGCCATGGAAGGGCTGCTATCACCCAGGTAGCCACTTCTACCCATCAGAAGCATCCGCCGGCTCGGCGCCTGTGGCTCAAGCGGCTAAGGCGCCAGCCACATACACCTAAGGTGGCGGGTTCGAATCCCCAGCCCGG